>NC_081362.1:41071743-41371743 GCF_030684315.1 Stegostoma tigrinum
CACCCCTCCTTTCCCCCCTCCCCACCCCTCCTTTCCCCCTCCCCCTCCGGACCCCTCCTTTCCCCCTCCCCCTCCTCACCCCTCCTTTCCCCCTACCCCTCCCCCTCCCCACACACACCTCCCCACCCCTCCCCACACCCCCGCCACCCCTCCCCACACCCCGCCACTCCTCTCCCACACCCCGCCCCCTCCTCCCTCCCCCCTCCCCCCTCCTCCCTCCCCCCTCCCCCCTCCTTCCTCCCTCCCCCCCTCTCCCCTCCACCCTCCGCCTCCCCCCCTCCACCCTCCACTTCTCCCCCGCCCACCCCACCCCCCCGCACCCCACACCCCACCCCACACACCCCCACACACCCCCACCCACCCCCCCCACACACACCCCCCACACACCCCCCCACACACACCCCCCCACACACACCCCCCCCACACACACCCCCCCCCCCACACACCCCCCCCACACACCCCCCCCACACACCCCCCCCCACACACCCCCCCCACACCCCCCCCCCACACACCCCCCCCCACACACCCCCCCCCCACACACCCCCCCCCCACACACCCCCCCCCACACACCCCCCCCACACACACCCCCCCCCACACACACCCCCCCCCACACACCCCCCCCCACACACACCCCCCCCACACACCCCCCACCACACACCCCCCCCCCACACACCCCCCCCCACACACCCCCCCCACACACCCCCCCCACACACCCCCCCCACCCCCCCCACACACCCCCCCACACCCCCCCCACACCCCCCCACACCCCCACACACACACCCCCACACACCCCCCCCACACACCCCCCCCACACCCCCCCACACCCCCCCACACCCCCCCACACCCCCCCACACCCCACACACCCCCCCCACACACCCCTCCCACACACCCCTCCCACACACCCCCCCCCCACACACCCCCCCCACACACACCCCCCCCCACACACACCCCCCCCCACACACACCCCCCCCCCACACACACCCCCCCCACACCCCCACCCCCCACACACCCCCCCACACACCCACACCCCCACACCCCCACCCCCCCCACACCCCCCCCCACCCACACCCCCCACCCCCCACCCACACCCCCACCCACCCCCCACACACCCCCCCCACCCCCCACACCCCCCACACCCCCCCCCACCCCCCACACCCCCCACCACACCCCCCACCACACCCCCCACCACCCCCCACCACCCCCCACCACCCCCCACACCCCCCACCACCCCCCACCACCCCCCACCACCCCCCACACCCCCCCCCCACACCCCACACACCCCCCCCACACCCCCACCATGAAGGGTCTCGTCCGGAAACATCACCTTTTGTGCTCCTGAGATGCTGCTTGGCCTGCTGTGTTCATCCAGCTTCACACTTTGTTATCTTGTACATATACTGTACCTGGTTCAACTCAACTCAAATTAGGTGATAGCCATTCTCTGGTTAATTTTTCAGGGCAATTCCTTGACCTATCAGTGTCAACCTGCCTGGTTTATCTGTCAGTCATCATGAATTGGTGGAGCTCCATGAAAATGCCTCTACCAATCAGCAGGCTCCTTTCATACAGTGTAAATGTTGTTTTCTCTTTTTGGCATTTTTTGAATGTCCTGTTGAGTGCAAGACAGAAACCTTTGACAAAATATCTTTTTCCCAGCAATGGGAATGGAATTTCTCTAATAGAGTAGAGGACAGGAGAGATTATGATATAAGTATGTGATGGTCATGGTGCAAGCCCAAAATGAGTGGAAGCGAAATGAACAATTTGTCTAAAGCAACACAAAAACAGAAAATGCTGCAAATACTCAGTAGACCAGAAAATATCAATGGAGAAGAACAGAATTCACGGTTCAAGTCAATGTTCATTAACTGAGTTGCCCTTCATAGCTGTTGCCTGATTTTGATAATTTCCAGCATTTTTCTTTTTTTTCCGTTTTTTTTATTTCCAATATCTATTGTATATTGCTTTATATATGTGTCCAAAGAAGGTTTAAATTAAAGGACCATGAACAGCTGCTGGCCAAAGGCAAAAAGGAAAATGAATGAGAAATAAAAAAAATAGAAGGAAGCAAAATGGGGTTTAAGGTGTAAAGTTGTTGAATTCTGTGTTGGAGTCCAGATAGTGTAAATGCCCAATTGAATGATAAGACCAGAAGACGCAAGAGCAGAGTATGGCATTTGACCTTTCAAATCTGCTCAGCCATGTAGTGAGATAATGGCTGATCTGATCCTCAACTCTTTTTTTTTGCCTCTTTTCCCCCCTTCCAAAACCCTTGATTCTCATGCTGATTAAATATATTCATGAGATAGACAGATTTTCAATGATACAAGCTCAATTGGCCTCTGGAGAAAAGAATTCCATAGATTTCCTGCCCTCAGAGAAAAGAAATTCTTCTTCAGCTCCATCTCAAATGAACGACCCCTTATTCTGAGACTATGCTGTTTTATCCTAGCCTCTCCCACAAGGGGAAATAACCCTTTCACAACTAGCTTGTCAAGTCTGCTACATATTGTGTACGTTTCAATAAGGCCACCTCTCATTCTTCTATATTCCAACAAGTGCAGGCCCTATCTACTTAACCTGTCGTAAGAGAGCTTCTGCTTTCCTGGTGTGAGCCTTATGAATCTACTGTGGACTACTTCCAATGCAAGTATCTGTTTCCTTTGATAAGGGCCCAAAACTGTTGACAATTTTTTCCAGTTGTGGTCTGACTGGTGCAATATAGTTTTTGCAAAACCTTCCTACTTTTAAACTCAATCCTCTTTGAAATAAAGGCCAACATTCCATTTATCTTCCTTACTGTCTGCTGAAATTGGATGCTAGCTTTTTGAGATTCCATGAGGATTCCATCCCTGTTCCATACCTTTCTGCACACTTTCTCCATTTAAAAATGTACAGCTCACTTTATTCTTCGTCCTGAAGTGAATAACCTGTCCATAAAGATGAAGCTTCTGTTGATATGTACTGCAAGAGACTGAGGACAGGAAGATCAGAATTGCGAAAGATGCAAAATTACAATGGCAGAGAACCAAATGCTTGGAGTCAGATTTTTATTTCATACAGGTATTGTTGAAAGGCCACAGACCTGAAACATTAACTTTCTCATTCCAAAGATCCTGTCAGACCAGTTGAGTTTTTTTTCAATAATTTCAGTTTCAGTTTATTACAGTCACCGACTTGCCACGCTGTAAGAGGATCCCTTTCAGCTCAGCATATTTGCACCAACACTGTTTGAGTCCTGTAACCTTGTTTTCACTGTAACCCTGTACGTTTTATTCAAACAATTGTTTAATGGCTCTTAAATGCAACATTGCACATCTTGGCAGTACTTGACAGAATATAATTGCTCACTGTGGGAAGAAGTTTTGTTTCTTGCATTGCAGTTGGTCTTTTGCAAGTTACTTGATATCTATGTCCTTTCATTCCAGATTCTTTTGTGAGTGGGACAAGTTTTTTCCCTATCTACTCTGCCCAGACCTCTTGTAAACTACCATCTTAGCCTTCACTTCTACATGACTTCTTCATCTTCATTGCTGAAGTTTTTCATATGAAACTATTATTGTAAACCTGTTCTACATGTTTTCCAATTAGTTCACATCCTCCTCAAAAATGTGGCACCCTCAAATGCACAGTGTTTCATCTGAAGGCTAATTAGTGTTTTTCATGATCTCAGCGTAATTCCTTGATCTTGTACTCTACACGCTATTGAAAAAGATTAGGATACTGTATACTTTAATATCTCTACCTTCCACTTGACCTTTCACCTTTAATTATTTATCTATGTATACACCCAAGTCACTCTGTTCTTTCATTTTATTTTATTTTATACTGCCACTCTTTAGTATCCACTTTGCTGCTGTCCCTTTTAGTCGATGAGCTATGTTTTTGGCTCAGAGGTCTGCTATGTGCAATAGTATTAAATAACTCTTCGAAGTCCATGTTCATTGCATGTTGAATATTGCATTGAATTCTGTTTTCTCTCCAAGAAACTCTAGCAACTTCATTAAACTTGATTTTTTCAATAAGAAATTTTCACACTGGATTTCATTTTTTCTTTTCAATAGTCGTCCTAAGCCTTTAATATAATAATCATCATTGCTTAAATGTTCCCTCACTGATGTTTGACCTACTTGTTACACCTCATTCTCAAGAACCCTATCTAGTTGTGCTTCCTTTTCATTAGATTAGATGCATTGCTGTAGAAACCTCTCCCAAACATAATCTACAAACGCTTGTCCCTTCTGGTCTTTGATGCCACTATCTCAGTCCCATTGTAACTACACTATATTGTTTTAAACTGTCTGTAATAAGAATTGATATTGATATTGATGCCAGCAATTAATTTAACGTTCTAAATGACCAATTTCTTTTGAAATATCTGATTGTTTAGGAAAGTGAGCGCAAAGCATATAATCCAAGACCCTTCTGCAAAACTTATACTATGGACAAACAACCATTGAACACAGGAGAACAGAAAGATATGACTGAATTTTTCACTGACCTGATTACAAAAATTGAAGAAATGTCCCCTGAACTGGTAAATTTGAAATACATTTTTGTAGTTGTTTACCGCCGTAAATGGAAGGCCAACATTGTCTAAAAGTATCCTCTTGACTTTTTTTAAATTAGAAAAACACAGTGAAAAGCTTATTTGGAGGAGTTATAACAAATAATGTGGTGTCATTGGTAAGTGTACTTACCTTTTGAACATTCAGAAGTTAAGCATTTTTTAATTATGAAAATGAATTGTCTCTGATAAATACTAAAGTTGTAACTTTTTTTTTTGAATTCAGGATTGTGACCATGTTAGCCAGACAGCTGAGGAGTTCTACACAGTTAGATGCCAAGTGGCTGATATGAAAAACATTTATGTGAGTTACGTCTAACTTTCTAAAATGAAACAATGGAATATGTGAATTAACAAAGATAAAATTAAGATAAATGATTTTCAAAGGCCCCTAAAGTGGAAGCATTGCAAGACAGTTCACCATCCTCATCATAATCTCTCGTCACACTTGTTTAATATTTTCTGAATAAAATATACATGATGTTGAATAATGTTGTAGAGCCCTCATATTATTTTGACAATCTTAAAAATTCATAAGCGTCAGTTTTTGATTCTTAAAAATAATAACTCCTTTATAATTCACAGTCGTATTTCTTATCATAAGAAGTAGACTTTTTGCAATAGAAAAGAATGAGCATTTTAAAAAAGCTGTTCAGAAATATGTTGCTTTCTTATCACATCAGTATTTTATTCACCAGAAGGCAAAATATGTCATGATTAGATTATAATTGTAGCATACTTACTAATGTGAATTTGATTAGTGCTTAAAATGTCTTGAAGTCAATAGACCATGTTGTTAGTTGTACTGCACAATATTTATTTTAGACATATGTTTCTGACTCTGCTGTAGCCCACTTGGTAGCACTCTTGCCACTGAGGCACAAGCTTCCAGATTCAAACCCAACTCGAGGGTTTGCGCACAAAATTGATGCTAACACAGTTCAGTGTGGAAGGAGTGCTGCACTGTTAGAGGTACCACCGTTGGATGAGATATTAAACCAAGGCACCACTTGTCTGCTCAGATAGTAGGTGTAAAAGGTCCGATGATGTAATTTCCAAGAAGAGTAGGCAAAGTTTCAGTTATTTTGGCTGATATGTGTCCTTAAATCAGTATCACTAAAGAACAGATTATCTTATCCTGATCACATTGTGGAAGTTTGCTGTGTGCCTTCACTTCAAAAAGTACTTTTCATAAAGTGCTTTGAAATGTGTGGTAATTATGAAATGTGTATTATAAATATGTGTTTCACTTTCTAGGAGTCGCTTGACGAAGTTACAATCAAAGATACTCTGGAAGGTGATAATATGTACACTTGTTCCCAATGTGGAAAGAAAGTACGGGCTGAGAAAAGGTTCGATTTTGCAGCAAATATATTTACATACTTTAACTTAATTCCTCCACAGGAATGTCCTTCACTGTATGATATTTTCACATTGCTAAAATAAGAACGGAGTTGAATCTTTGTGTCATTCATCAGCAGTGAACATGCAAGAAACAAAACTTAGTGGTAATTTATTTCAACTATTTCATATAGCATGAAAGAGAGTACTGACTAATTGGACTGTAGTTAGCGTGGAGGTACAGCAGGAACTGCCAGTCTTATCTGATTAAACTCGTACCAGTCTAGTTCTCCTTAGTTGAGCATTTCCTTGAGGAGTGTAGCAAGGATTGACAGTCTCTACAGTTCACTGACTGCTCTTGGTCTACCTTACTAGTCTAAGTTAGCAAAGATTAACACTTCCTGCTGCAACTCATGCCAATCGTGATTCAATCAGCTGGTACCTTGTCATGCTGAACAAATTGCACAGGGGGTCAGTTAGCTTGGCTGGACAACTAGTTTATGATACAGAACGATGCCAGCAGTGTGGGTTCAATTGCTGCACTGGCTCAAGTTACCATGAAAGTCCCTCCTCCTCAACTTCTCTCCTCACCTGAAGTCTGGTGACTCTTAGGTTAAGCCAATGGCACTTGTCTCCCTTCAATGAAAAATCAGCCCTATGGTCTGGTAGGACTATGGTGACTTTACTTTTACCTTTATAATTTTCTATTCCCTTTTGTCAGCTTGGTTTCTTGTGTGTCAATCCTCAGTCTAGAGTTGGAGCGATGACCAAGGTCATGAGAAAGCACTATTAATAAAAGATTAAATGAGGACATTTGTGACAGTCAGTCTGGGTTCAGATAATGTTGAGTCCATTTGGGCAGAGGTTTGAAATAATATAGCAAGGGAAAGAAGACATTGGTAAGAGTAGTGTACAGACCTAAAAACAGTAGTCACTTTGTAGGAAAGGCTATAAATCCAACAAAAAATAGGTGTGTATTTAAAAAAAAGCAAAAATTATTGGTGATTTAAATCTTTATGTTGATTAGTTTAATCAAATTGGAAATGATAGCTACAACAAGGAAGCCATAGCTTTTTCAAGAGCACTAGGTCTAGGGAGCAGGCTATCTTGGATGTGGTAATGGGTAATGAGGCAGGTTTAATAAATTGTCTCAGTATAATATCCCCTAGTAAGTAGTGGTCATAACATGATAGGATTTAACATTCAGTTCAAGAGTGAGAAGCTTAGGATGGAAACAACAGTGTTTATTTTATAGGGAATTTAAATGAAATGAAGGTAAAGTTAGCTAAAGTGAACTGGTTGGATAGATTAGCAGGAATGATAGTAAGCAAGCAATTCCAGGCATTTAAGGAGGCAATTCATTACTTTAAGCAAAAATACATCCCAGTAAGGAGGAAAGATTCTGAGAGAAGAATAAACCAACCATGGCTAACCAAAGAAGTTGAAGAGAATATTAAGTTGAATGGAAAAGCATATAAGGCACAAAGTCAGTCTTAGCTCTGTAGATATGGATAAATTCAGAATCTAGCAAAGGAACGCGAAAAGGATGAAAAGATAAAAAGAAAAAGTAAACTACGAGATCAAACGAGTGAAGAATATAAAAACTTACAATAAGAGCACCTCTAAATATATAAAAAAGAATAAAGAGGTCAAAGTGATCTTACACCCTTTTGAGTCTAGGGAGATGGTTATGGGGAGCAAGGAAATGGCAGAATTGTAAAGGTTGATGATAAATATCAGTGTGACTGTAGAAGAAACTTCGGCCATCCCTTGAAGTATACAGGGAGGAATTAAGTACCGCCACCATCTGTAAAATATTGGACAAACTAATGGGGCTCAAGGCAATGAGTCCCCTGGCCCTTGTGATTTGTATCCTGTGATCCTAAAAGGGGTAGCTACAGAGATAATGATGTGATTTTTCCAAAAATATTTGGATTCTAGAAAAGTGTCAGAGGATTTAAAAACTGCTAGTGCTACCCCCCCTCACTCCAATTCAAAAAGGGAGGAAGCAAAAAGTGAATAACTATAGGCTGATTAACCTAACATCTGTTGTTGGAAATGTATTGGAATTAATTTTGAAGTAAGTAATAACATATTTGTCAAATTATAATCAAATCAAGCAGAGTCAGCATGGCTTCATTAAAAAGAGATCATGTCCAAGTAGTATTTTAGAGTTCTTTGAGTAAGTCTGAACTGGAGTGGGTAGAAGGGAACCTGATTTTGGACTCCCAGAAGACATTCAACAAGGTACCTCAGAAAAGTCCTAAGATAAGAGCACTGGCATTGGAGGTACCATATAGGTATGGATAGGGAAGTCCCTGATGGCAGGAGACTGTGAGTGAGGGCAAAGAGTTCTTTTTCAGGTTAGTAACCCGTGAACAATGGACAGGTATCAGTATTGGGGCCACAACTGTTTACAGTATATATTGTTGACTTTGAGGAAGGACGTGCAAGTACCATAGCCAGTTTTGCAGATTATACAAAAATGGATGGAAAAGCAGGTTGTGAAGGGTTAGAAACAGTTTACACTCTGATGTTTGTAGGTCAAGTAAGTGGGCAACAAGTTGTATAATGTGGCAAAATATGAAGTTGTTCATTTTGGAGGGGAGCATGAAAGAACAGAATATTATTTAAATAGAGAAAAACTGCAGAATGCTGCAACACAAAAGGGACGTGGTGGTACTTATACATGAAACGTGAGCTGTAGCCAGCAAATGATTAGGAAGGCTGATGAAATGTTGGCCTTTATTTCAAAGGGGTTGCAGAATAAAAATAGGGAAGTCGTACTGTAACTGTACAAGGTGCTGGTGAGACCACATCTGGAAAGCAGTTTTGATATGCTTATTTAAGGCAATATTATTTCATTGGAGGCAGTTCAGACAAGGTTCATTAGGATGATCTTTGTTATAGAAGGATTGCCTTATGAGCAAAGGCTAAATAGGTTGGGATTCTACTCATTGGAATTTAGAAGAATGGAATTTGCATATAGGATTCCTCAAGAGGCTTGACAGGGTAAATTCTGTTTCAAGTTATGGGAGAGTCTGAGACAAGAGGGCATAGTCTCAAAATAAAGAAGCACCAATTTAAGACTGATGAAAGAATTTCTTCTCTGAGGATTGAGAGTCTTTAGAACTCATTGCCACAGAGAGCTATGGGGATAGTATCTTTGTGTATGTTAAGTCTGAGAGAGAGTTGGATGGATAGATCGATTCTTGATCAGGAAGTAGGAATCGAGGGTTATGGAGAAAATGCAGAAAAATGGAAGTGAGAAATATCAGATCAGCCATGATCCTGTTACTTAACAACAGGCTTGAGGGGCGAAATGGCCTACTCTCAGCCCTATTTCATATGGTATGTTTATGCAGAGAAGCAGGCAGAAGGCAGGAAATTTATAGGTTGGTTAGCCTGAGCTCAGTCGTTGCTGAGATTTTGGAGTCCATTATTAAAGATGAGATTGCAGAATACTTGGAAGTACACAGTAAAATTGGGCTGAGTCAGCACGGTTCCAGCAGGTGGAGATCATGCTGACAGCACTGTTTAAGTTCTTTGAGGAGGTAACAAGCATGTTAGACAAAGTATAGCCATTGGATGTGATCTGTTTGGACTTACAGAAGGCCTTTGTATTTGCCTTTGTAAATACAATGCTGTCAATGTTAGCGTTTGTATGTTAATGTTTGTCTCAAGAAGGCCAGAATGCTAGAGCAGGGGTGTACTGCTGAGGCTGTGTAAGGCTCGGTCAGACCGCATTTTTGGAATACTATAAGCAGTTTTGAATCCCAAATCTAAGGAAGGATATGTTGGCCTTGGAGGAGGTCTAGAGAAGGATTACAAGAATTATCCTGTGAATGAAGGGCTTGTCACGTAAGGAGTGGTTGAGGACTTGGGGTGCGTAATTGATCGCGTTTACAAGGATGGGGGTGGATCTGATTGAAACTTAGAGGATACTGAGAGGCCTGGGTAAAGTGGGTGTATAGAAGATGTTTCCGCTAGTAGGAGAGACTAGGAGGGCACAGCCTCAAATTGAAGACTTTTAGAAGTGAGATGAGGAAGAATTTCTTCATCCAGACGGTGGTGAATCTGTGAAACTTGTTGCTGCAGAAGGCTGTAGAGGCCAGGTCATTGAATGTATTTGAAACAGAGACAGATAAGGCCTTGATTAGTATGGGGATCAAGAGTAATGGGAGGAAAGCAGCAGAATGGGGTTGAGAATGTTTCAGACATGATCGAATGACGGAGCCAACTCAATGGGCTGAATTGCTTAATTCTGCTCTCATATCTCATGGTCTTATGGATAAGTGGAAGCTTACAGATGAGTGTAGGGGAGGCAATGGTATTATCGCTGGACTCTTATTCGAGAGACCCAGGTCATGTTCTGGGGACATGGGTTTGAATCCCACCACCGCAGACGGTGGCATTTGAATTTAATAAAAATCTGGAATTGAGAGTCTAATGATCTGAATCCACTGCCAATTGTCAAAAAAAAATGATCTGGCTAACTAATGTCCTTTAGGGAAGCAAATTGCTATCCTTGGTCTGGCCTACATGTGACTCCAGAGCCTCAGCAATGTGGTTGACTTGTAACTGCCCTCTGGGCAGTTAGGGATGGGTAACAAACAGTGGCCTAGCCAGCTATGCCATCTTCCCGTGAATGAATAAAGGAAAAAAAAGCTGAAAGGTTTTGACTTTGTTTCTGTCTCTTTTGAGCAACATTTAGGCTCTGTACCACAACCAGTTAATTGTATTTTTAAATCAATAAGCATGAACATTCAACAGCGTAATTGATAATAGTTGTTGAGTAATAAAAATCGTTGATCTTTGGAAAAACCTGTGTAAACTGTTTTACGTATTATGGAATGATTCCAGTGATGTTACTGTTGTAGTATTTTCTGCTGCTCCACACTGCGAACATGGTTTTCCAGCTGCAACTTTTATTTGTGTGAAAGAGGAAAACGTGTCGATCAAGAATGGATTTCTTTACATGAGAAATTAACTGTATTGACTTTTACATCAAACAGAATTTCTCATAAAGAAAAACTAACACAGACCTGCACTACCAATGGATTTAGTTCCAATGTCCACTTGGAATGAAAGATATGTACATTTTTTCCCCACATGATTACTTCTTTTTGTGTCTGTCACAGGGCTTGTTTCAAGAAATTGCCTCGAATCTTAAGTTTCAATACCATGCGTTATACTTTCAATATGGTTACAATGATGAAAGAAAAAGTCAATACGCACTTCTCTTTTCCTCTGCAACTTGACATGACTCCTTACACTGAAGATTATCTTATGGGCAAAAATGACCGCATAGATGGTACTGTAATGGCTTTATTTGGTTTAACAATACAGCTTCACTGCAAATAGAGATGATGTGTCAATCGCCTTTCTCTGATTTTTCTTTGGTAACTGATTTGGTGGTAGTTATGGCAGTTTCCAAGATATAAACCAGTTTCTTTGAGTTTCAGTACTTCATGCTAATTGAGATTTTCTTTTGATTGTTTTGTACATGCTGAAATTGAGCTTTTGATGCAAAATGTTAGTGTTATGCCTATACTTTTTCTTTTAGTGGGTTACTACAAAGAGGTTAATTTTGAATCATCTTTAAAAGGATAAAGGAAGCTAGATGTAAATCTGTTCAATGTTCTCTTCTAGTCCTTGCTAATGCATGCATTTTTGGTTAAAATGTAAAATGTTGTGTTCTTGAACTGTCCAGAAAATGTACCTCATGGCCTATCATAACTTGGCAGGAAATATTTGAATGATATTTACCTTTGTAGAGTTTGAGATATTCATGTCTTCTACTATGACAGAATAGGTTAAAAGACTGCATGCTTATGTCCTGGAGTTGTATTTTGATCAGTTTGATGCTGCTACATTCTCATTGATAAAGAAACGTCCAATGTTGAATTAGTTGGAACACAAGTCTTTTTTACTTTTTTAAAAAAAACTGTCACACTGAAGTAAACTTTGTTTTTAATTGTCATTTTAGGTTTCAAAGAGAACGGTGAAGTTAAACAAAGTGAAAGCTTTGAGTATGATTTGATAGGCGTAACCGTGCACACAGGGACAGCAGATGGAGGGCATTATTACAGTTTTATCAGAGATATTGTGAATCTTCATGCTTATAAAAACAACAAGTGGTAAGCAGATGTTTATAGTATCGATGTTCATGTTAGTTGTATAGGCTCCTTTACCATTTCATATTTTCATTGTCCAAAAGTTGAAATTAACAGTACCTTTTTTGTTGGCTTCATGCCAATTAAGTGAAATTGCATTTAACATAAAGACATGTTAAGCTTTCCAAATAACAATAGGTAAAAGAGCTAATACCATTTGTTTTAACAGCTGCAGTTTTTAAACCTTTTTAGGTATCTATTTAATGATGCTGAGGTAAAACCGTTTGATTCTACCCAACTCGCCTCTGAATGCTTTGGTGGAGAAATGACAGTAAGTTCTAGTTTTTTTTCTAAATGTTTCAATCAGGAAAGTGGCAGGATTGCTCATTTTTTGGCATTTACTTAGCTATCCATTTCAGGACATTATTATGTACATTTATTTAGGGTTAATTTTAATGAACATTACCATATACGTTTAATATCCAGTTTTAAGAAGGCTGGTGATTTTGGGGCTTTGCTGCTTGACTAAGAAGTTTGTTTTTGAAACTGGATTGACAGCACCATTGATCAAAATAATGTCTGCCATATCTAAAATATCAAAATGTTTCTGGTCTCCCAAGAGTTAGCTACTTTAATCCAGGTTGGAAAAGGTACTGCATTTAATATCAGTGCTCTGGAGCAAGGCGGGGAGTTAGCTGTCATGGTTCCTGCAGCTGATTGATATTCAATGATCTCCGCTGAACTTATTTGAGTTTATTATTCCCAGGGGAGGATGGGATTAGGATCAATTTTTCCAACACCCTCAAGTCCCAAGCAAGTAGCCTGCAAACTCTCATTAGACAGTCTCTCTTATAGAAATGTTTAAAAATGTCGGATTCCTGAATGGATGGGAATCAATCCCTTCAGGTGAGAAAGGGAGAAGCCTCGACAGAAAAGAGTTCTCCTTTGCCTATATTTTATTGTGAAACAAGATTATCTTTCATGCAATAAAATGTGAGGCTGGACGAACACAGCAGGCCAAGCAGCATCTCAGGAGCACAAAAGCTGACGTTTCGGGCCTAGACCCTTCATCAGAGATGAACGGTCTAGGCCCGAAACGTCAGCTTTTGTGCTCCTGAGATGCTGCTTGGCCTGCTGTGTTCGTCCAGCCTCACATTTTATTATCTTGGAATCTCCAGCATCTGCAGTTCCCATCATCTCTGATATTATCTTTCATGCACATTCTTTTTGATAGAAATTGCCCACATATCTGATTTTAAAAATGTAAATGCCAAAACCAATTTGTAACAGTATATTGAATTATGCTATTAGTGTAAAAGATCTTTATTCTTTTTGTTGCTTTGAGAATTTATATACAAAATAATTTTGATACTTTTGATTATCCTGTAATCCTGATCTCACAAGTATTCTCACTTTGCAACATTCTGTACAAGCAAACTTATACATTTTAAAATAGTGTTCATTAATCAGTGCTATTGTTACTTAAGCCTCTTCATGACCCCACTCTGACATCACTTGAACTTTGCATCTTCTCCAGCTATTTGATGCAATCGAGCTTGTTTGCCATCTTCTATTTGGTATCCAGGTACCATGTTTCTGTGCAGCAAACATAGAGTACCTCAGGGCTTTGCTTATGTTTCTTGTCAACTTTCATGACTTTGAATTATGCAAAAATTTATTTTTTTTTATTTTGTTTAGACCAAGACATATGATTCTGTCACTGACAAGTTCATGGATTTTTCCTTTGAAAAGGTAAATCTTTTTGGAGAATATTCAAAATATTTTCACGTTTTTGTTCGGGAATCAGGAGCCTTAACTGGTACTTTGCAATATTTTATACTTTTATACTAACAAATTGTGCATGGGTGCAGATATGGGCAGGGTTCTTAATAAGTGCCTTTTCTCTGCCTTCACAAAGGGGATGGATGATGCAGTCATTCCAGTTAAAGAGGAGTGTGAAGTATTAAATAAAATTAACATAACAAGGGAAGTACTGGAGCTACCAACCTTATTGAAGGTGGATAAATAACCAGAACCAGATTAATTGTATCCTAAGCTGTTAAAGCAAGTCAAGGGAGGAACAGTGAATGCCGTAAAGATCAGTTTGCAATCCTCATTACTGGCAAGATACTAGAGAATTAGATCATTATTCAAAAAGGGTATAAATGAGAGAATTGTCAGTCTGACTCACTGGTGAGCAAATGACCAGAATCAGCACTGAGAGACAGAATCAGCTATTGCTTAGAAAGGCACAGATTGATCAGGAATAGTCAGCATGGTTTTACGAAGTGAAAGTCATGTGTTACTCAGTTAAACATTTGAGGAAGTAACAGGAGGATTGATGCAGGTAGGGCACTAGATGTTGCCTACAATATTTTAGTAAGATTTTAGTAAGACATTTGACAAGCTCCCACATGGCAGACTGGTCAAAAAAATTTAAAGCCAATTAAATAGAGGGAACATTACAATTGGACCAAAAATTGACTCCGTGATCAGAGACACAGGATAATTGTTGACAGATGCTTCTGTGAATGGAAAGTGATTTCAAGTGGTGCTCCACAGGGTTGAGTGTTGGATCCCTTGCTGTTTGTGGTATGTATGAGTGATTTGGACTTGCATGTGGGAAGCATAATTGGGAAATTTGTAGGCAATGCAAAACTTTGTTAGGTAGTGATACTGAAGAGGATGGCTGTAGGAGTTGGTGGCAAAATGGCAAATGAAATTCAACCTTTATGCATATGGGGAGGGTGAACAAAGCAAGCAGATACTCAGTAAACAGGACAATAGTAAGATGGGTAGTGAAGATAAGAGACCTTTAGATGTGTGCCTACAGCCCCCAGAAGGAAGCAGAGGATGTTTGAGTTGCTTTCCTTCATTGGGTGAGGCACTGAATGCAAAAGAAGGGGTGTAATGCTGGAACTACATAAGGTGCTGGTTAGACCACAGCTGTGATTTTGTACCCTTTTCTGGTCACCAGATGACAGGAAGGACATAATGCTTTAGAGTTTGCAGAAGAGGTATACAAGAATTTCCCAAAACTTGAAACTCGCAGAGAAAGCATTGAATAAGCTATGATTGTTTTCTTTGAATGAAGGAGACTGAGGTGTGACTTAATTGAGCTGCGTAAAGTAGTGAGGGGTTTAGGTTAAGTGGACATGAAAGGCCTACCCCAAGCAGAGTGGTCAGTTACCAGGGGCCACAGATTTAAGTGATTGGTTGAAGAATTAAAGAGGATGTAGGGAAAATCTTTTTAGCCAGAGAGTGATTGGACTAACTGTCAGGTTTGATGGTTGAGGCAGAAACCCTCAGTTCATTAGAAAGGAACCTGGATCTGCAAATGAAGTGTTGTAACTTGTAAGTCATGGTGTTGGAAAGTGGAAATAGAATGGATAGCCAGTTTATTCAGGCAGTGAGGCATGATAGGCTAAATAGCCTCTTTCTGTGCTGTACTTTTTCATTTAAAAAAAAATTTTCTTTCTTTCTCTTCTGCCCCACTCTGAATCTCCAAAAACCCCATCAGTAATGAGTAACTGTCTAATCCAGGTAAATTACAATAATAAAGGGGAAAGGCCTGCCAGTGTCAGAATTAAAATGTTCGCTATCAACTACTTAATGAAATAAAAAGCTATATTTGTTCATTTAACAGAGATAAATGTAATTCATCTGCATTTTTTCCATTCTAATGTGAAAACAAATTTCATCCATAAATTGTAAATTTTGTTTTGGAACTGTCCTGAAAAGAATGTAATTGCAGTTCTGTTAATGAGATGTTTCTGTTGCTAATGATCTTCCATTCTGTCACGTGATATTGACTGACGTTGAACATAAGAACTAGGAGCAGGAGTAGCAGTTTGGCCCTCCGAGCCTGCTCCACCATTGCCAAGTGGAGTAAAGATTAAGGACTGAGATCAAGCAAGGTGCACTTGGAGAATGCTGTAGGAGGAAGGTGGGCTAGAGAGAGGGAGGGAGAGAATTGTGAAGGAAGGGAATCAAAGGGTAAATCATGGTTCATTATCCAGTAATGTAATCAAGCTTTCTTGAAGCAATAGTTGGGGAATAAAACACGAACCTCATGGATGATTTTGTTAATTGGACAAATCGTTGAGGCTGTAACAGATAGTTGCTGAAGAAAGGAGACTGATAATGTTGCAGCTGGAAATAAATAAACTGGGTGCTTCCCTACAGCAGTAGAGACTCTGGTTACCTATGCATATTTTCTAATGACCCAGTAGAAGATGACTTGCTTTGTGCCTGTTGATTTATTGAGGAAACCTCTAAGGGAGGTGATCAGAGATCAGATTTTCTTTGTATTTTGAAGAGAGTTAAAGTTTCTGTTTTCTACTAGTGAGCTGCATGTCTTATATTGGGATCTTTGCTTGTGGAGATAATGGACATGAATTTACATTTCTTAATCACGCATATTAATTACAGCTATATTTTGATACATTGTAGATACATACAGGTCAACTTGGTGTACAAGATAACTTGAATTTGATTTTTGGCCCCAAAAGTTACTTTTTTTTTGCATACACTCAACCTGACTTGCTCATGTCTTTCAGCCGCAACATGCTATAGTTGATTTCATGATCAGTTTCAAGTTTTCAACCCACAGATGTATGTTTCACTCACTAACACTTTGTAATAATTGGTATCAAGGAATCAAACAAGCATTAAACGCTGTATTGCACAGATAGCCGCAAGATTAAGATGTAGCTGACAGAGAATTAAAGCAGTGGACTAAGGAGTGACATATGGTGTTTATTTTGATTAAATGTAAAATATTGCATTTTGGTAATACAAAAAGGACTGGACTTGAACAATTAATCGTAGGGCCTTGGGTAGTATTATGGAACAGAGAGACCGAGGGATTCAGGTATCTAATTCCTTGAAATTTGCATCACAGGTACACAGTGTGGTAAAAAAGGCATCTGGCATATTTGCCTTCCTTGCAGAGACCTTTTGAGTATAGGAGTTGGGATGTCATTTCAGGGTTGCATAGGACAATAGTGAGGCCTCTTCATGTCTGGTCACCCTGTTACAGGAAGGCTATTATTAAACTTGAAAGAGTTCAGAAAAGATTTGCCAGGACTTTGCCGGAGATGGAGGGTTTGAGGTATAAAAATAGACTGATAAGGCTGGGACATTTTTTCACTAGACCATAGGAGGTTGAGAGGTGATGTCATTGGGGTTTATAAAATCATGAGCATAGATAAGATGAACGACGGGGGTCTTTTCCTTAGAATGAGGCAGTTCAAACTGGGGGACATTTTTAAGGTGAGAGGAGAAAGATTTTGAAAAGAACGCAAGGGGCACCTTTTTTACACAGCATGCTTAGTTTATGGAATAAATTGCAGAGGAAGGGGCGGATGCAGGTTACAGTTACAATGTGTAAAAGTCATGGATAAGTTCATGCACAGGAAAGATTTGGAAGGACATGGGTCAAGCACAACATGGGTCTAGTTTAGTTTATGAACGTGGGTGACATGGACTAATTGGACCGAACGATCTGTTTCCATGCTGTTCGACATGATGACAAATCAAGTTGGTGATCATCCATGCCAGTGGTTCATTTTTATACTTGGCATATAAGTGAACTCCTGTTTTTGGAGTGACTTTAAGGCTCTTTAAGCTGACAGCCAGCTTTAAATGTTTCATTAAATTGTAGAATACATCTGCTGTGAAATGGTTATTTATGATCAAACATGACAAATCTGTGACACTTCTTGGAATAAACAGAAATGATTTGTAAATTTAGTATTGCATTTGGTTGAGGATTTCTGTTGTTAGCCACAGGGACAGAGAATTCATGATGGGCAGATTTATACGCATGCTGGTCATTGGACTGGCAATATTGCCATTATTTCAATGTACAGATCTCCATCAAATGGACTAATGTTGATTTGCAAACTAGTATAGTCACTAAATATTGATCATGAATAAATCTGAGTTATTTGAGAACTGAATAATTTTGATGTCATGATAAAGCCATCTGCAGGATGAAATTTACACTCTACGATGTACCCACCCCACTCACTGACTGGCGTGTTTATCTAGGCGGTCCTGTTGAAAGAGGTGGTGGTACTTAAATCCTTGGATTTAAATACAGCATTGGATTTAAACTGGCAATTATTTTATTTGAAGGCAAAATAAATTGGCTTGGATAAAATTTTACTTTAAATGGTTACTTGGGCTTATTTCTAGACCAGAGCGGAGGTTGTTTCCACCTAAACATAATCCTGCACAACAACTTAACTAGTTGATTTCCTGTGACACAGCACACCAAGGCACGGAGTTGTATAACTCTCACCTGTCTCATGTTTATATGCTGCTGCTATTTTTATTTTCCTTTTGGGCCCTATCGTTTTCTTCTTAATTGTGCTGCCACTTCTTTCAGTTTTTTTTTGCCTGACTCGCTTATTCCTTTTTAGGAGGTGGGCGAGAGTAAATACCTTGGCTTGAGCAGTTGCCTTTTTCTTTCTGGCAGTCACTTCACTCACCTACTTCCTTCCCATTATCCCCAACCTTTACATCTTCAAACCATCTCTTTGTTCCTGGCTCTTGCGATTTCAACCCACATCCCACTCCTCCACAAACCTTCCATTCATATTACTTTGATGTCATTCATCCCACTCCTGACCCAGAATCCACAATTGTGCCACTCCCAGCCTAGACTAGTTTCTTGAGTGTGAACGCCTGGAGCCTTGATTGCCTCTAACAATTTCCTTCTAAATATTTTTCTTTGCTTTCAGTTTATTTAAAAAAGAAATGAAATAAAAGATGGTTCACCTTTCTCTCTGCCTCTCTCTCTGCTTCTGATCCAACATTGATAGAAATTAGAATTGTAGACTCACTGGTATTACAACTGATCTTTTCAGTCAGTAAATCTCAAGTGCATAATTATTTGGCTTCAGAATTCAACCAGGATTCTTTTTGAACATTGGAGGTATGTTAAAAATTTTGGAGCATTTTCTTTCCTCATAAACCCTTAGTTTAATATACTCCTTAAAACTTTTGGGAACACAAAATCTGCAGCAGGTAATTATGATAGAAAACATTTTTAATCAGTCTCTATTTTGCAAAATGACTGGAGTTCAAGAAGGAAATCCCACAAGTGGAACTGATGGCACCTCAGCAAATTTTATTTTGGATAAGCCCTTATTGTTGAATCGTAGAAATTTTATTTCATGAAAAGCTAGTGCCTGAAGATATTTTTTGAACCATTTTCAATTAATATATAGGACCCTAATGATACGTTTATGCCACTGCTATTGAAATGCTGTAACCGTAAAATAACAATAACTGTGGCACATTCAACATTACAAATATTCATAGCACCATCTAAGAGCAACAGATTTACTTAAAAATTTTCAATCAAACTGCACCCCCTGTACAAACTAACCTGTATTGGTTATATACATTACCAAAGGAAAAATGTCTGCGTTTTTACTCGGCTGATGCAGTATTTTGATTTTTAGACACACAGCGCGTACATGCTGTTTTACAAGCGTGTTGACACAGAGGAAGAAAATGGGAAGGAGTACAGCTTTGATGTTTCACCAGAACTTTTAGAGGTATTGAGATATTTTTCTGACTTGTTGACTATAGTTTATTGGAAAACGTAGATGGAAATGTTTGGAAGTAATGTTTAACTTTTAAAAAAAAACACAGAACTGTGGACACTGAAAATCTAACACAAAACTGACATAGCTGGAGAAATGCAGGCCTGGCAGCATCCGTGGAGAGAAAGCATCAATGTTTTGGGTTCTGAAGAAGGCAGATTCACTGCACCCGAAACGTTGATTCTGCTTTAGGTCTACAGATACTGCTGGACCTGCTGGGTTTCTCTAGTTATTTCTGTTTTTGTTTTGGAAATAATGTCAGTGGTAATGCAAACATACAGAAAGTGCAGAAGCATTCAATGTACTTCATTATTTTAATTGTACACCCTTGTTTTTCCTGCACATCCTTTCTAATAATGCTATCTCCCTAGGAAGGCAAAAAATCCTATGCCACAAAAACAAATTGCTGGAAAAGCCCAGCAGATCTGGCAGCATCTGTGGAGCAATTTCTATTTTTGTTGCTGA
The DNA here is from genome assembly GCF_030684315.1 of Stegostoma tigrinum. Lineage (NCBI taxonomy): Eukaryota > Metazoa > Chordata > Chondrichthyes > Orectolobiformes > Stegostomatidae > Stegostoma > Stegostoma tigrinum. The sequence goes on from NC_081362.1 coordinate 41,091,852, forward strand.
TTTACAGCATCCAGAGTTCTTTAGGTCTTTATTTGGAAGTAAACCAGTGGCTGATTTCAGAAAAATTCTAGGAAATTCTTCTATAACCCCTAAAGGTGAAGTGCAATTGAATTTCGTTAAACACATCAGATCTCCTAAAAGCTCTACATTTCTTTCAACTAAACAATTCTAAATTTAAAATGTGATCTGTGTACATTTCTCGGGTCAAGAATCATCAGAATAGACAGTGAAGACTCTAACCAGAAGTCTTATGCCAACCTTAGATTAATCATAGTTTTTGTCTTGAGCTATTAATATCTATTGTGTCATGACAAGCTGCTAATGAATTTTGAGGACAATTATCTGATCACCTACTCTGCTAAACAGTGGCCCTTACGTGAGTTTAGTAAGAGACTGGTATTGATTTGGGGAGGGGATTTGGGGTTGGTGAGGAGGAGCTCTGTGAGTTGAGGATGTTGGAAACTATTTGCTGGAACAGCGTAGTAAGATGGCTGATTACTAAGCGGTGGCAAAAGCACTCTTGTTCCCTCTGATTCTACAGAAAAGCTTTTGTAAACACTTTTACATAAGGAAGATTTTAAAAAGAGAGTTTTTGGCTACATAGCCCGTGAAGATTCCTAGGTTGAGTAGGTTCTTGGGTTGAAATGCTGTCCTTTATTTATTTTCTAATTAACTTGTTCAGAGATGCTATCTTACACCTCTGGAACAGGATGGGTTTTGAACTTTAGCCTCGTGGTCCAGAGGTAGCGACGCTACCTGCTGTGCCACGAGAACCATGGAAATCATACCCCTAGACAAATAGCCACTGACCTCATTAGAAAATATAAAAATGTTGTAATCAGCCTGTTCAGAGGTGTCGTTTACGAGCAGTACAGGCAGATCACAGTAAGCAAGGATGTACAGATCAAAAAATCATAGGGGTATACAGGTTACATTGACAGGTGTGCGCCCGGCAAGATTAGTGTTAGCAAAGTCAGTATTATTTGAAGCTAGAGAGTCCATTCATCTAATAGCATTTGGAAGGAAGCTGCTCATGCATTTGTTCAGACTTCCATACCTTCTGCCTAATGGAACACGTTGTAGGAGATCATTACAGGAGTGGGATGGGTCTTTGATGTTGGCAGCCTTTCTGCAGCAACAAGATGTGTAAATGGAGTTCATGGATGGAGAATTGGCTTCTGTGATGGTCTGGGCTGTGCACACCATGTTCTGTAATTTCTTACTGTCCTAGGCAGAGCAGTTGCCATACCAGACCGTTATGCACACAGACAGTATGCTTTCAGTGGTGCATCCATAGAAGTTGGTGAGGGTCCTTATGGACATGCTAAATTTACTGAACTGCCTGATGAAGAGGCATTGTTGTGCCGCCTTGACTGTTGCATCTATGTGGGAAGTCCACGACAGATTGTCAGTTATCATCACTAAGGAACTTGATGCTCTCCACCCTCTCAACCTCCATTTCGTTGATGTAGATGTTCTCCTCCTTTCTTTCTGAAATCAATTATCAGTTCATTAGTTTTGCTGACATTGAGAGAGAGGTTGTTTTCATTGCACCAAGTCACCAAGCCCCGCTACACCCACCCCGAACTTTCTGTATTTTGACTCATCATTGTTAGATATCCCTCCCACTACGGTAGTGTTGTCGGCAAACTTGTAGATGGCGTTTATTTGGAATTTGGCAACACAGTAATGGGTGTAGAGGGAGTAATGTGGGGGCTGAGGATGCATCCTGCGGGTTTCCAGTACTCAATGTTACTGTAGAGCAGGAAGAGTTACCTATCTTTACTGATTCCTGTCTGTTATGACATACCTCTAGAGCAGATTGGACCTGAATCCACACCACCTGGATCAGAGATAGGGACACTGCCACAATGCCACAAGATGTTTCATTACGACTTTAGCTATTTTTAATCAACCTGTTCAGACACTAATACACACTTCTAGAGCGAATGGAACTTGAACTACAGTTTCTTGGTCCAGATGTGGGCCACTGCCACTTCACCACAGGATACCTTGTTACTACTACTTTTCTAATACCCTGACTTGTTACCACATACAAGTGAGCAAAATTCCCACCACCAAAATTACTGTGATTTATTTTGCTTTTTTTTTTAAAAGACTAGTAACCACCACCAGTAAAAACACCCATGTAGCCAATTTAGTATTTACATGCAAACCATCTAAAGTGAAGGGGCAGGAGGAAAAGGGAAAGAGTCCCTTATTACTACTTGGAGAGTGTACCTGAAACAGCTGTTACATTCTTTACAAATGAAAATGAAGTGCCTAATGCCTGTTTATGACGATCACCAGGGAACAATATTTGTCGTTTGAGGCCCATCCACTTGAACTAATTTAAAAGTAGTCTACAAGCTATCATTTGTTCTGAATTACAATAGCGTATGTATATTTGAAGTTAATTGTTCCATTTAAGCCCTTTTCTAGATCGTAAATGAAAATGATATTTACACACTCGATCTAAGTCTTACACAGGGGCTTGAGCACAATAGTCTACACTGGCACTAAAATATGGCCCTTTGAGAGCAGCATACTGATATTTGGATCGGACAATTAACCAGATCTCCCTCTACCTACTTGGTTGGATGTGGACGATCCTATGCCACTTACTTGAAAAAGAGGAGGAGAGTTATCCCTCCTGCCCTGGCCAGCATTCATCCCTTTAGTCAACATGATTTTCTGATCATTATTACATCGTTGTTTGTGGGAGTCTACTGTGTGCCAATTTTGCTACACTCTTCTAGTAAGGATGGATGGATGAGGGCGTAGAAGGATGGGTTAGTAAATTTGCAGACGACACTAAGGTCAGTGGAGTTGTGGATAGTGACGAAGGATGTTGTAGGTTACAGAGAGACATAGATAAGCTGCAGAGCTGGGCTGAGAGGTGGCAAATGAAGGTTAATGCAGACAAGTGTGAGGCGATGCACTTTGGTAGGAGTAACCGGAAGGCAAAGTACTGGGCTAATGGTAAGATTCTTGGTAGTGTAGATGAGCAGAGAGATCTCGGTGTCCATGTACTCAGATCCTTGAAAGTTGCCACCCACGCATGCAGTGTTTTAGCTTTTATTAATAGAGGGATGGAGTTCTGGAACCAAGAGCTAATGCTGCAGCTGTACAAAACTCTGGTGCGGCCGCACTTGGAGTATTGCGTACAGTTTTGGCCACCGCATTATAAGAAGGATGTGGAAGCTTTGGAAAGGGTGCAGAGGAGATTTACTAGGATGTTGCCTGGTATGGAGGGAAGGTCTTATGAGGAAAGGCTGAGGGACTTGAGGCTGTTTTCGTTAGAGAGAAGAAGGTTGAGAGGTGACTTAATTGGCACATGTAAGATAATCAGAGATAGGGTGGATAGTGAGAGCCTTTTTCCTAGGATGGTGACTGCGAGCACGAGGGGGCATAGCTTTAAATTAAGGGGTGAAAGATATAGGACAGCTGTCAGAGGTAGTTTCTTTACTCAGAGCGTAGTAAGGGTATGGAACGCTTTGCCTGCAACGGTAGTAGATTCGCCAACTTTTAAGTACATTTAAGTCGTCATGGGACAAGCATATGGACGTACATGGAATAGTGTAGGTTAGATGGGCTTCAGATTGGTATGGCAGGTCGGCACAACATCAAGGGCCGAAGGGCCTGTACTGTGCTGTAATGTTCTAACTATATTTCTAAAGTACATTATTTGCTGTAATCTGCTTTGAGACATTTGGTTGTAAAAAGCACTGTATAAATGCACGCCTTTTGATTTTGTCATTCTCACTATTTTATTAAACATCCAACATGAAGCAGAGAAACTGTAATATTAAATATATCCAAGAGCATTCAATATATGCAGAAGCAGTGAATGTATGTTTTGAAAATGCAGCAAACGGTTATTCTTGAATATGTCTCAATTAGTGCAAATAAACCTCACTGCTAATTCACTCCCAGGATTGTTTTTGATGTCTTTTATTGTAGTGGATCTGGCATGACAACATGCAATTTCTACAGGACAAGAACATTTTTGAGCACACCTACTTTGGGTAAGTGCTACTGGATTAGAATTTGATCTGCTCCAATGGAACATGTCTGGACTATTATAGAGTCACATTGGAAAAAAGAAACAGCGCTGATTTCAATAAATTCTGCTTTTTCAGTTTTATGTGGCAGTTATGCAGTAGCATCCCTAGCACACTACCAGAACCGAAAGCGGTATCACTTATGACTGCTAAGGTAAGTATTTAGTCCATGTTTAATGTTTTGCAACCACAAACTTTAGAAACACATTTTTTTGTATTGAATGTAAAAGAATAATCTAATCACACATGATTGTTAACTTGAATATTTCTCTGTTTTAAGCTAAGCACCTCTTTTGTCCTGGAAACTTTTATCCATTCCAAAGAAAAGGTAAGTGCAAGTTTTAATTATCGTAGTGCAGAATGCATCATATAATCCTTTGCAGGGTAGAAGCAGGCCATTCAGTCCATTGAGTCCACACTGACCCTCCAAATAGCATTCCCCCCCCCAGACCCATCCCTGTAACCCTGCATTTCCTGTGGCTAACCCACCTAGCCTACACATTCCTGGAAACTATGGGCAGTCTAGCATGGCCATTTCACCTAACGGGCACATCTTTAGACTGTGGGAGTAAACCCACACAGGCAAGAAGAGAATGTGCAAATTCCAGCAGTCCCCCAATGGTGGAATCGAACCTGGACCTCTGGTGCTGTGAGGCACTAGTGCTAACCACTGAATCACTGTGCTGTCCCACAATTGCTCCCCTTCCCTCACACTTTCGTCCGCCTGCTCCCAGTGTCACTCATCAAGTCATGTCCTGAGGTATCTGGGGTCGTGGAGTTTGGCTGCAGTCACCACTCTGGAATCATGCCAGGAGACTGGGTGAGGGAACCATCAATGTTGCAACTAAATATTGAAGATGTTATTGAAACTTAATTTGGCTGTGAGGCCATGTGTATATCTGTGCCATTGTGCCTACACAAAGGAGAATGGCAAAGCACCGATGTTGAGTCCCAGCATAAATAAGGTCATGACATTCATGTTAGAGGAACAACAGATTTTTGGCCTGTAACTCCCAATACAATATGACTCCATGCCTGGAGTTAACTCACTTTCAATGTGAACCTGAACTGAGATTTTTGGAAACTAATTACAATAATATGTTAATGCCCAACATTCAGAAGCAGATGCCAAAATTTAAAGTAACATTATGAGCGTAAAGCATGGATGCTTATCCCCTTCCTGCAACTGCTCACTGACATTATTTCCCAAGCTAATGTTGGCCTGCATGTAATTGAATAAAAATTTACCTAAAACTAGTTACCCAAACGTAATAAAATGGAATCCAGAATTAGCACTTACCTTTACTTTTAATATGCATCTCTCAACTGAATGGAGTAGTGTACTTCTTTATACAAATGCAATAGAAATAGATATGGCCATCTGAAAGCCTGATGTATGTAACTGAGGTTCGATTCTAGTTTCTGATATACTGTTGGTTAACCAACATCAGCTTGGGAACTAATGGCTGTGAGCACTTGCAGGAGGGGGATAAGCATCCATGCTTTATGCTCCTAATGTTACTTGAAATTTTGGCATCTGCTTCTGAATGTTGGACATAAACAGATTATTGTAATTGGTTTCCAAAAATCTCAGTTCAAGTTCACATTTAAGGTGAGTTACCTCCAAGCATGGAGTTATATTGTATTAGGAGTTACTGCTACTAGCAGAGCATTCTTTAATATACAATTCATGGATAACTGTCGCCTGTAGATGCATTCCTGTTCTGATGCATTTATGCAGGAGGAATGAACACTTTGTTTGGTTTCTGTCACTTCTCACAATTGTGATCTTGACCCTTAAAATGTTTGTTTATACATTCACTACTTCTTTTGAGGGGATGGTGAATTTGCCTAGATAATGTATTGAGTCAAAAAGATAAATCTGTTTCCTTCCCTCACATCATTGATTTTATAAACTTTAGATTACGGATTATGAATATCATGCCATGACCTGGTATTGTAATTCTCTTTCTCATAGCCTACCATGTTGCAATGGATTGAGCTTTTGACAAAACAATTTAATAACAGCCAGGCAGCCTGTGAGGTGAGGAACCTAACTGATCTCTTGGTAACTTCTTATACTTTGTTCTAAATGACTGCTTTTAAAGTTCTAGAGGAAGAGATTCCCTGACTAAGCTGGAAGATGTGATGTTGCTGGAACTTCACTGCTTCTTTTGTTATATTTCAGAAACATCAGAATAACCCAAGCCGCAAAAGATCGGTGCAATTATTACAAGAATCTGTTCTTTTTAAAGCATTAACACATGTCTAGTTTACTCTGCTTGTACATAACTCCACTTCTTACTAGAGACTCTAGGGTTGTTATTTATGCATGCATTTCCTTGACGATCAAGTTAAAATGTTTGGTAAGTTTAAAGCTTATGCTGTGGGGAGATCTCTCCAACATTCATGAAACATCTTTTCTTGACTTTACCAGATAACACGCTCGTTTTTATTCTTCTTTGCATTCCTATAATAGCAAACAATCTTCTGTCATGTAAGACATACACCATTTTATTAAATGTAGGCATCTGTAACTTCATAATTAACAGATACACCATATCTTAAAAGTTTTGTGCCTTTCTGCAGCTAGAAATCAGATTGTTCAAGTGATTACTTTATTTATGCTTGATGATTTATTTTAGATTAAGAAGGGTCTTAACACACTAGACAAAAACTATTTATACATAATAGTTTAGAAGAAATCAATCATTTGTTGATCAATAATTTCCATAACTGCCAAGTCAGTCAAGTATTTTTCTAATAAAGATTCTTTATAGAGGTATCTTATCTAAATTTCTATTCAGTATTGTAAGAGCATATCTTTATTAAATAGTTCAAGCCGAGATACAGAATAGAAGTCAATATCCCCTGAAAAATGACTACTATGTACATGAAAAACAAATCCTAAACCTTATGAGTAAATAGAACTGATTTGAATTTCGTTGTGGCTTTTCAGATTATTGTACACTGGCAGTCCCTAAACAGTTTACATTGATAAAAATTGCACAGATATGACTGTCAACAAACCAGTGAAGTCAGATTATCTGCTCTTGCAGCTGGTGCAGTTCAAGGGCATGTTGCACATCCAGAAACTGGTTCTGTATCTTTGAACCACTGTTGGAGTCTTAAAGTGATAGAAAAGTCTTAAGTAAACAAAAATAAAGACATTATTACAGACTGTTGTTAACTTGTTTGCTCAGCCAATTGACATCAGGTATGGTGGAGTCATTTTTTTTCTTGCAATACAAAAATGGCATCATTTCAGTCATAAGACCCTCTGGCAGCTGTTGAATATGTCTGTCTGCCCCTCTTCAGATCCATCATCAACTTCTTCACTAACAGGGTGCAGCAGGAAGCCTCCTTCAGTCTTTCCATGCAGTACCTAAAAAGAGAATCCTTGCAGTTTTGTCTTCTCTACCATGCTAAATCTTTAGTGTACAATCAAAAGTGATTTATCACGATCGCATTGTCATCTTATCCATTTTTCTCATAGCTACATATCATTACTCACAAATGATCAGTCACTGGCAGACATTTTACGAGAACTAAACTCTGTTTCTGGAATATGGTTATGGGAATAAGGTGGCCCGCAGAGTTTGAGCACAATCCTAGATGCTTGTACTATAAACCAAACGCTCCACAGGTGTGGGAACAGTCTGACCTAGCCTGCCTTCTGGCTCCTGGACCTTAGTTTTGTTTTGGAACTGAAAGCACCTTGTTGGATATCAATTGCAGCCTAAGTTGTTGCTGGCATGTCCTCCAAAATCTGTTAAACTGCAAACTACTGATTGTGACATACAGTGTGTATTTTAAACACCTACACCTCGTTCTTGACAGGTCTAGAATACAGTTGCTTTCTGTCTGCATATTTGAGTTGAATATGATATATCTAATAGTGGGATCAATGATAAAATTGCATGAATATTATAATTTCACTGCTAATATGAAAATTGTAACATGGAACCTTGGTTCAAAAATTGTCTTTGTGTAATTTGAAAATTCTAATTTAATCTTCTATTTCTACAGTGGTTTTTAGATCGAATGGCAGATGATGATTGGTGGCCAATGCAAATCCTCATTAAGTGTCCAAATCAGATTGTTAGACAGGTATAAAGTGCTTTAGTTCACTTGCTGTTACTGTAACTAATGTCAGAATATTTGACCATTTAAGTGTATTTCAGATAGTGCTTTCATTTTAATTTGAGTGTTTTGTATCCTTGTTAATATCTTTGGTAATTTTTTTAAAATTTAAGATGTGAAATAAAATGTGTAAAATCCTCTCCTTTTGCTCCTTACTTTGGGCTCTGCAGATGTTCCAGCGTTTGTGCATTCATGTGATTCAGAGACTCCGGCCAGTGCATGCACACCTCTACCTGCAACCAGGAATGGAAGATGGGTAATGACAAAAATCATTTCTGTATCTCGGAATATATTTTGATTTTAAAAAAAGCCTTGATTTCCCTCTGAAACAATACCAATCCTTTCTCATCCTATAAATAATCATAAGGTTAGTGTTTCAAGGCAATCTGCATGGGTGCCACTTGATCTGAGTATTTCCAGCATTGCAATTTTATTCTAGGTGTCGACAACTGTGCTACCTGCTTGTTTCACATCAATTTGTAAACAATTGGCATTTCTTCAAGTTTAACAGAGTAACAAGGTCAAAACCACCTCTCTGCAATCCATTAGAAAAATGAATGCCCTAACCTTGGATTCTTATTCTTCCCCTCATTCTTTATTCACAGATGGCGTATACTGTGCTATCACTTTAGTGGGTGGGGAGTGGGTGGTGCGATCTTGCTAATGAACAAGAAATCAGGATGTAGAACATGTGACCAGCAACCAGTGTCAGTCTAATGTGCCGTATGTAGGAATCTGGCTATGATTTTCTCCACTAGTTACTGGATTTCTGTAACAAGTCTGTCTCCTGGGCAATCCTACGACTGATCTTCAAACAATCAAAGCATACAATCATTTCCTAGTCCTGCTGAGAGTTTGGTAAATTTTTGTAATTAAAAACAGACCACTGGTGATCAGAGTTATAATATCTCATGAATGTAGGGAAGTCAACAGGTGAGGCCTCTGACAAGATTTGAAGATGTTCAGAAATTGTATATATAACATACTAAAACCCGAGGAGGCAAAAATAACTGTCAAATCATAGTCACAGGGGTGTGGGAAGAGAACCTTATTTCCAGTCTAGCTCACATGCAACCCATACTTTTGCCAGAATGGTGTCAGGGTCCATTGATTTTGCACTATCCAGTTCCTGATGTTATTTCTTGATTTCGCATAGTGTGAATTGAATTGATTGAAGGTTGGCATGTGAGATGCTGGGGACCTCTTCTAGCTGATCATTTTTGCAAATGCTTTTGCTTTCTGTCTTGGACTGATATGTCATACCTAGCACAAAGGAAGTTCATTGTGGTTGTCAGAGGCCCGTCGTCTCATCCCCTATAAAACCAAATGCCATCTCTGCAGGAGTTTCTCAGGGTAGTGCCTGAAGTCCAATCATCTTCAGCTGCTTTTCTTCATTGTGAAGTCAGAAGTGGGATATTCAGTGATATCCTCAGGTACTGAAGCAGCCCATGTCCAAATGTAGGAAGACATGACAATATCCACACCAAAAGGGCTGAAAAGTAGCAAGTGACATGCGTGCCACACAAATGCCAGGCAATGAGCATGTCCAATAAGGGATAATCCAACCATTGCCACGTGACATGAATGGAATTACCATCACTGAATCTCTCATATTCAATATCATGGGGCTACCATTAACCAGAAACTCAACAATTAGCCATATAAATATGTTTACACAAGGCTAGGAATCTTACAGTGATTAACTCAGCTGACTCCAGAAATCAGTCCACCACCTACAAGCCATAAGTCATGTGCGATGGAATAATCTCCACTTGCTTGAATGAGTGCGGCTGCAACAACACTCAAGAAGCTTGATACCATCCAGTATAAAACATACTACAGGATTAGCCCCATATCCACAAACATTCATTCAATCCAATACTGACATCGGGTAGCAACAGTATGTACGATCTAAAAGATGCATCGCAGAAATTCACCAAGGCTCCTTAGAGAGCAACTTACAAGCCAATGTGGAGCTGGAGGAACACAGCAGGTCAGGCAGCATCAGTGGAACAGGAAAGCTGATGTTTCAGGTTGGGACCCTTCATCAGAACTCTCTGGAGTTCTGATGAAGGGTCCTGACCCAAAACGCTGGCTTTCCTGTTCCTCTGATGCTGCCTGACCTGCTGTGTTGCCTCTGACTCCAGCATCTGCAGTTTTTGCTATCTCTGACTTAGGAGCCATGACCAATGCCGTGTAGAAGGACAAGGGCTGTAGATACATAGTAACACCAACATTTGCAAATTCCCCTCCATGCCATTCGCCATTCTTTCAGTGTCATTGGGTCAGAAACCTGGAATTCCTTCCCAGCACCACTGTGACTCTATCTTTAACGTATGTTCTGCAGCAGTTCACAAAGACAGCTCAGTGCCATCTTCCCAAGGGCAAATAGTGATAGGTAATCAGTGTTGACCTATCCCCACATCCCATGAGTGAATGAAAAACAAAAATACTTTTCATTGGTATTGTTTATTGCAAACTTATTTTTCCTGTGCTGGATTGTTGTAAATGCTTACATTGTTCAAAAGTTATTGATTTTTGAGACACATTTCCTTGCAGCAGTGCTCATAAAAGAATGCCTCCTCTCCCTTCAGTGAAGCCCCCACTCAGCAACCTAAATCTCTTGCAGTAAAACTTGCTTAAAACACTCCATTCCCTCCTGTGCAGTTAAAATTCCAACTTTGTATCAAATTGCCAAGTACTTGCTCTGGCATAGCCTGACCTTGTGCTCCTTACTCACTACGTGTTTCAAACAAATCCTCTTCCATTTAGAGAGGCTCTGAGGGCCCTGTTGTGGCACAGTGGTAATGTCCCAACTCCTGAACCAGGAGGCCCATGTTCAAGTCCCACATCTTCCAGAGGTGTGTAGTAATGTCTCTGAACAGATTGATTAGAAAAATAGATTGTTTTTTAGAAAGCCACTCTGCGTCACCAGCTAACTGACCGCTGCTTCCTGCTGTAGTGATTAACAACTATTGAACAAAAGGCTTTCAATTGATTGACAAATAAATGCCAGCCCTAGACAGTCCTCCACTTAGCGAGACAGTTTAGCTGACTTAAAAGTAATTATATCTAGATTTTCTTGATTTTGCTAGGTTCTAGCAAATGTTTCCAGGAATGAGAAATTTCAGTTATGTAGGATTCATGAAATTGGAATTATTATCCTTGGAGAAGTGAAGATTCATGGAGATATTTACCGTAATGAGGCTGGAGAGAGTAGAGTGAAATTGTCCCATTGGTGGAATGCTCAAGAACCAGAGTGAACAGATGTAAGGTAATTGGCAAACAAAGCTATGTCAACATAGTATTAAGATCTCAGCTGGGGTATTGTGTATGGTTCTGGCCATCATATTATGGGAAGGGTGTGAATACATTGGAGGGAGTACAGGAATGGTTTACGAGAATGGTTCCAGGGATGAGGAACTTCGGTTATGAGGATAGATTGAAGTAGGTCAGACTCTTCTTCTTGGAGAAAAGAAGTCTAAGAGGAGATTTCAAGAGACGTTTTCATAATTCTGAGTGGGCTGCATAGAGTAGATAGGTCGAAACTGTTCACGCTTTTAAGAGGAGCAAAAGAGTGTGAATTTAGTAATCGCAAGAGAAGCAAGGGTGCAGTGAGTAGTTACAATATGAAATACATTGCCTGGAAATATGTTGGAAGCAGATTTAGTTGAGGCATTTGAAAGGGCCTTAGATGATTTGCATTAAAATAATTGTTTAATTTCAAAAATAAAGGGTATGGGGTAAAAGCAGGAAATTGACAGTAGATAGTGATGCTCATTTGACAAGCCCATACAGACCAAAGGAATCCACCCGCACCATTACACTTGTCTGATTCTGTGAGTAATTAGGATCTGGAATACGCTGCCAAAGATCTGCATTCCTTCTAAGTTTTCTTGTCAGTCTGTAGACCTTCAAGACATCTGAGCCAGAAACCAATGTACGTGGAACTTCCAAACAACTGCACAGATTTGAACAAACATTGCTTGAGAGTGTCATGGAAACAGCAAGGCATTCAAGAGATAATTGGATTATTATCTGAAAGCAAAGAATAAACAGACTATGGGGATAGTGCGCAAGTGCCTGTGATGAATAGGTGTTGCAGAAAGCCAACACTGAAGTGGATTTCGTGTCCTCCTTCTGTGCTGCAATCATTACATGAATAGAGCATGGATCAGTACCTGGTGCTATGATGTTGTGGCCATAACAGAGACATGGGTTTCTCATGGGCAGGAATGGTTCCTGGATGTTCTAGGCTTTGGAACATTTAAAAAGAATAGGGATGGGGGAAGGGGAGGGGTGTAGCACTACTAATCAGAGAGGGTATCACAGCTACAGAAGCTTCCATTGTCGAGGAAGATCTGCCTACTGAGTCAGTATGGGTGGAAATTTGGAACAGCAAGGGAGTAGTCAACTCGTTAGGGGTTTTACTACAGGCTCCCCAATAGCAGCAGGAGATTGAAGAAAGCATAGGTCAACAGATTTTGGAAAAGTGTGGATGCAGTAGGGTTGTTGTAATGGGTGACTAACTTTCCTAATATTGATTGGAACCTCCTTTGAGCAGAAGATTTGAATGGAGCTGTTTTTGTAAGGTGTGTTCAGGAGGGTTTCCTAACGCAGTACGTTGACAGGCCGACGAGGGGAGAGGCCATTCTAGACTTGGTGCTCGGAAACAAGCCAGGGCAGGTATCAGATTTTGTGGTGGGAGAGCATTTTGGTGATAGTGACCATAACTGCCTCACATTCTACATAGCTATGGAGAAGGAGGGGATTAGGCAAAATGGGAGGATATGTAATTGGGGAAGAGGAAACTGACACGATTAGACATGAGTTAGGAAGCATGGACTGGGAGCAATTGTTCCATGGTAAGGGAACTATAGACATGAGGAGACTGTTTAAGGAACAGTTGTTGCGAGTGATGAATAAATATGTCCCTCTGAGACAGGCAAGGGGTAAGATAAAGGAACCTTGGATGACGAGAACAGTGGAGCTTCTTGTGAAAAGGAAGAAGGCAGCTTACATAAGGTGGAGGAAGCTAGGGTCAAGTTCAGCTAGAGAGGATTACATGCAGGCAAGGAAGGAGCTCAAAAATGGTCTGAGGAGAGCCAGGAGGGGGCACGAGAAAGGCTTGGCAGGATGAATTAGGGAAAACACAAAGGCACTTCCTAATTGAGGACCTAATTGAGGTATTCAAGATAAGAGGCATAGATAGAGTTGATAGCCAGAGACCATTTCCCAGGGCAGAAATGGCTAGCACGAGGGGTCATAGTTTTAAGCTGGTTGGAGGAAAGTATAGAGGGGATGTCAGAGACGGGTTCTTTACACAGTTGAGAGAGCATGGAATGTGTTGCCAGCAGTTGTGGAAGCAAGGTCATTGGGGTCATTTAAGAGACTGCTGGACATGCATATGGTCACAGAAATTTGAGGGTGCACACATGAGGATCAATGGTCGGCACAACATTGTGGGCTGATGGGCCTGTTCTGTGCTGTACTGTTCTATGTTCTATGTTCTATGATCTTCCCCTAGTCCCTTACTACTCTTCCAAGTTTTAATCATTGGACAGTCGAAGGATATCTCAAGTATATTCATGGGGCACACAGGGAATTGAATACTCAATCTGCTCCGCGCACCTGAAATAATTTGTCACAATTCATTGTCAGACCTTTCAGAGACAGCCTTTCAAATAAGGCACAAACTATGTGACAGCCTCAGCACTGTGTCCCAGGCCTATCAAAGCAAATGGTTTGCACCTTTGAAATACTCATTTTGAAATACAAGATGACAAAATAGGGTCAGTTATTGCAACCCTACACTTACGAGCACCAGTGCAAAGCCTGTTTAGAAGGTTGGAGGACACACAACACCAGATTATAGTCCAGTAGATTTATTTGAAATCTCAAGCTTTCAGAGCACTGCTCCTTCATCAGGTGAAGTGAGCAGTGCTCGAAAAGGTTGTGATTTCACATAAACCTGTTGGACTATAACCTGGTAACATGTGACTTCTCACCTTGTTCACCAGCACCTCCACATCCTGTTTAGCAGGTTGACTAAGACAACCTCTCCAGGCAATTATCTGTTAAATTTTTCAGCAAATGAGGGCATTTTTCTTGTGAAACAATGAAGAATTAACACAGTACACAACCAAAATACAAATACAAAACTGCTTAGTCTGCACATCGGCAAAAGGTTCAAGTCATTATATCCTTCCCAGGGAACTTGGCACTCAGAGGTATCGAGAGTTTGCAGTTAACCTAAATATTGAGAGATCATAACACCTGATAGAACTACATGGAAAAAACACAGAAGTTAACTTGGGGAACTGGACAATTATATAACACTCAGTATTCCAATTGTGCATTGAACAGATACAAAGATAAACTCTGAACTTGTGTCTGTGACTTGTTTTCCTCAGTCATCACTGTAACAGTTTATAAAATAATAACAATGCAGTGACAAGTCAGTATTACTCAGGTAATCAAAAGTTTCAAGTTCTTCAGTTATTATTTTGTGTATGAATAATGTTCACGACAATTCTAATGCACGTATTTTAATTCTTAGCTTGTTATTTTATCTTGGAGAACAGGGATGTTGTGATATCAGTTTAGAGGAAAATGTGCCAATGATCAAATAACAAAGAATGCAGTGCATGTAATTAGCAGCAATTGTTAGCTTAACTTGCAGTGTGTGGCTGTGCTTTCCTTCTAAATAGTTCCTGAATTTTTGTAACACACCTGGTTACTGAGCAATCCTGTAACAGATCTTCAAATAAAAAGAACCTGTATCCATTTACTAGTCCCGGTGTGAGATTGGTAAATTTCTGTAAGTAAATACAAAACCGCTACAGCTTACCCATTTGGAGAGCTGGTAGAGACACGGTAAGTCACATGGTTTCTTTCTGTAGGAATTCTATGCCTCTGACAAGTGCATAGAATATGAAATTAATGCTGTGTTATTTGTGCCTGCCCAATTATAATCAACAAATAAGAATTGGCTGTGCAGAGCTCATGTCATATAGTATTGTGTGGTGAATTTGAATATTTCTATTATTTTATAAAGTTCAACATTTTTCTTCACTGTCGCAAGTAAACTGCACAGTGATCTAGTAAATGACATGTATTTAGGTGGGGAAGATCCTGTGTGGCCATCCTGTTTGATTTCTTGGAGGAAGTTTGCAACACCAGTTGTATTGGCAACCTCTGCATGGTCAACCATGATTTACAAAGCCACTTTATCAAAGTTCCACCCTATAACCTATATAGGCTTTTTGACATTTAAAGCTAAGATAGTAACCAAATGATTGGACTCCATTGATTTAAAACACATTCTTTTAAGGGAAAGAAACCATACTGACCAGTTCTTTTCCTGAAAGTGGATTAATTGTCCTCCCGTGTTTGAGATTTAAGTTTTTTTTTCACTTCCCACTTATCACTTGGAACTAAAGTTCCCTCTACATATATGCAGAACAATGACCAACAAAGCAAAAGTGTTGCATTGTATATAACCAGAAATTGGTGGGCAGATCTCAGCAGGTCTTGCAGCATCAATGGACAGAAAGCAAAGTCAGCTTCTCATGTCTAGTGACCTTTTTTCTGAACTGATGGCAGCTTGGAAAAGGTGGGAGATGTGCTGAAGATGGGGTTGGGGAATGGGTATTAACTGCAAGTTAAAATTATTAGAAGCTAAATGTAGGACTGATATAAGGACATTCTGCCAAAGACTCATGTAAATTTTCAGTAACAAAGTATAAGTGAAACTACTGGAATAATTAAGAATTAATTAGGTCCTGCTGTAGGAGAGATGCTAGCATTTGTGCTGATAGATTAAGAATGATCAGATGGTTTTCTTCATGGGTGAAGATCTTGTGAATCATCAGATTTTCACCTGTTTCTTTTATTTGACACGCCTGCTTTTGATGAGAATCTGCTCCATGTAAATACCAAGTCAGGGTTAAAAATTAAAATTTTTAGACTGTTTGATACTTAAGAAATGTGATCATATCTTGCAGTGAGTTCAGAGTTTGAACAAAAAATTAATTCCCATTTATGTTTCTTTGTCATCTTGTAAACCTAGTCTTTTGCTTTATTGTGAAGTTGAACCTCATGGCATCTCAATCTTTTCTCTAATGAAACATATTCTTCCTATGGAATTTCACTTCATAGTTTGCGATTTTAGATCTCTAATTAATTGCATCAATTGTACATTACAGAAATGATAGCATCTGTTCTGAGAATTAATCATTCTGAATTGCTGCTTGTTACAACTCCGCTCCATGATTCAAACCTTATGTGAGATATTAATGCCATCATCGACATTCGGTATTTATTTTCTCTCTTTTGCACCTATTGGGTGCAAAGTTGTTTTTTTTTCTGTGGAGTATTCAGCCATGAATCCATTTGTGGACTTTGCTGTCAAAACATTACTCTGATTTTGTTCCTCACAAAGGGGAATGGACCTTTGCCATTGAGCAAAAGATTTTTCAACACAACCTGAGCTTTTCAAATCATTTCTTCAATCTTTAGAATATTAGAGAAAATAGAAATGATATTCATTGCCCATATTTAGCTAATATTAATTTAGAACTGCAAAATTGACCCTTGGTTGTGGTTCAGCAGCATCAGGCCAATTTGTTAATGCCTTGCTTTAATTAGAGTTCACTCTGCCTAAAATTGCAGAGTGATCCCACTTTGTATCTTGAACCATAGTCATTTATATATTTTTATTTCCAGTGGAGCAGTTGACAGTAGATGAGGTGAGATTTGGTTGAATCATTAAGTAGCTTTATTCTACATAGACCAAAATAATTCTTGAGAGGAGCATCGTATTTTTTAAAAATCAGCATTAAAAGTAATTCTTATGAATTATTTTTATGGAAAATGGTTACAAAAGAATTTTAAAATAGGAAGCATCTTGCAGATATCCACTACCTGAAACATTGTGTTAGTATTTGTCTATCTCCATAAAAATGGAAGTAAACTTTAAAATCCTCAACATCTCACTTGTGGAACAATGTTTTGGTGCATACTAATTGCATCAGTGTAAACTTAACAATAAGCCAGTTACATTTGTGATGGCTCACGTATGTACATTGCATGGTTGACAGTCTGCTCCCAAAAATCTCTGCTACCCAAAGACGACCTACATGATGAATTGGACACCAAGTCTGGATTCTCTAAGCATCCATATTTCTGCTTCAAAGCAATCTGCAAACGAGTCAGGAAGATGAGAGAATGAGAGACCTCTGGATCATAGAATAGCCAGGGGGACATTGAAAGGAGCAAGAAGAATTTGAAAGAGAAGAAGGCTGAGAAGAGATCCCAGAAAAGATGGATGTTAGCAAATCTTGCCTCCCTGTCTTACTGTCGTTGATAGAATAGGTCCCTGAATCACACCACAGGATGTTGTAACACACAGTTACAATCTGACTGTCTCATGAGATAGAAACCTTCCAGTGAAGCGTACATACCTTTATTGCCCTGGCTTTCAGCTACTTGGCTGTGCTGTGGTGTTTGGTGTTTCTGAGGATGATAAAAACATGGATGAAGTCCAGCTGGAACATGCTGGTATGGCATGGTTCATATGGTACAGAGGGAAACAACAGAGTTTACTGCTTAAACATAATTTAACAGTCGATGTAGATTAAAGCAGTTTTGCATGTTTAATTCTCCCTATCAGTAATTAAAGCAGAGTTTAATAGTACATTGATAAGCTTCAGACAAAATGAAAACACTACTGGCTGCCTTTAATAGTCAGAATCTGATAGATCATGCTACATCTTTTGCATTTTGAGCAGTGAAGTCTCACATTTAGTACTGTAAAGTCAATGGAAAGCTTTCTTTTAAGCTTCATCTATTCAGATAAAGACTGGTTGTTCATTGTTGCCTCCATCTGTAATTTTTGTGGAATTTTGTAACTAATAGAAAAGGTTTCCCTATGGGAATGTTGATTACTTCTATCATGTTTAGCATGTTTCTATTTTTTTGTTAGAAATGTATTTTAAAATTGGAGCTCTTTTCATCAAAAGTAAAGCTATAGGAATCTACTGAAGTATTTGTTCGTTGCCTAGTGTGAATTGACCTTCCATCTTCAATTGTATATGTTAATAAGGATGAAATAGAATGTCATGAAAGCATGCTAAATTTGTATTCTTTTAATAAGTTTGTTTTGGAAGGGAAGGCATTGGCCTAGTGATATTACACCGCTAGACTATTAATCGAGAGATCCAGGGAATGTTCTGGGTTCTGACCTTGTTCAAATCCCAAATGACAGATAGCAAAGTTTTAATTCAGTAAAAATCTGGAGTTGAGTCTAATGATGACCCTGAAACCATTGTCAATTGTTGGGAAAATTCATCTGGTTCACTAATGTTCTTTCGAGAAAGAAACTGCCATCCTTACATGGTCTGGCATACATGTGAGGCCAGACCCACAGCACTGTGGTTGACGTTTAACTTTTTAACTACTTTTTGTGGTTGACATTTAACTGCCTAACCAGTGTTGCCCACACCCAATGAACAAATAATGAAGTAAATCCTATGGCAGAAAGTGAATTGTTTTAAATTTGCTCCTGGTTTGTGGATGTTGCTGGCTGTCCAGCTTGTGATACCTGTCCTTAGTTGCTCTTGAGCAGGTGGTGGTGAGTTGCCTTCTTGAACTGCTGCAGCCCATGTGCTGTAGGTAAACCCACTACGCCCTTAGAGAGAGAATTCCACGATTTTGACTCAATTACAGTTAAGGAATGGTGAAATATTTCCAAGCCACAGTAGTGAGTGACTCGGAGGGGACAACTTGCAGGTGGTGCAGTATCTATGTATTTTCTGCCCTTGTCCTTCTAGGTGGAAGTAATCGTGAGCCTAGAAGGTGCCTTTGAACTTTGGTGAATTTCTGCAGTAGATAGTACACACTGCTTCTAGTGAGCATCAGTGGTAGACGGTGTGGATGCTTGTGAATGTGGTGCTAATCAAGTGAACTGCTTTGTCCTGAATGCTGTCAGGCTTCTTCATCCAAGCATGTGAGGAATATTCTATCACAATCCTGGTTTGTGCCTTGTAGATGAAGACAGCTTTGGGGAGTTAGGAGGTGAGTTACTTACCGCTGTATTCCTAACCTCTGACCTGCTTTTGTAGCAACTGCTGTATTTAAGTGGTGATTCGAGCTGCGTTCTGGTCAATGATAACCCCCAGATTGTTGATACGGGGAAATTCAGTGGTGTCAAGAAGTAGTAGTTAGATTTTTCTGTTATTGTAGATGGTCGTATCTTGGCATTGTGTGGTGTGAATGTTACTTGCTATTTGTTATCCCAAGTCTGGATCTTGTCAAGGTCTTTACATTTGAACATGAACTGCTTCAGTATCAGGAGTTGTGAATGGTGGTGAACATCCCAACTTCTGACGTTATGGAGGGATGGCTGTTTGTGAAACATCTGGAGAGGGTTGGGCCTAGGGCACTACCCTTTGGAACTCCTGCAGAGATGTCCTGGAGCTGAGATGACTGACCTCCAACAACCACAATCATCATCTTATGTGTCAGGACTAGTTTCAGCCAGCAAAAAGTTTGCCCTCGATACCCATTGGTTCTAGTTCTGCTAGGACTCCTTGGCATCATAATGTCAAGGGCTGTCACTCTCCCCTCACAGTTATTTTGTGTTCAGCATATGATTTGTGGAATTAGTTTACGAATATTAATTGCGGTTGGATAAGTGGAAACATTTATGTGCAATGACTGAGTCTCAACTGATAAGAGGCAATCTCATTTAACCCATAAGACAGGGAAAATTCACACCAATTTTGTGATTAACGATCAGCTTTCATTTTCATGTGATTATTTATAAAGGGTTTAAATCTTTAAAAAGCTTAAATGCAATTATAAAGTCATTACAGTATGTAAGATTCTATTGTGTTTGAATACTACTCACTGATTTAGACAATGTATTTGACGTATCTTGACCTCTGCCTTTGTAGTTCTGATGATATGGATGCTCCTGTAGAAGATATTGGAAGCCGTTCATGTGTAACTAGGTTTGTGAAGACACTGTTGTCTATTATGGAGCATGGAGTCAAACCTCACAGCAAACATCTCACTGAATATTTTGCATTCTTGTTTGAGTTTGCAAAAATGGGAGAGGAAGAGGTAAATTAAATGGATATTCTGTCTTTGGAGACTTAGAAGGAAAAGTAATTAGATGTTTCACTCCAATTTTCCTCGTTACTCTACTAACTGTTGTTTAATTATTTCAGAGCCAGTTTCTTTTGTCATTGCAAGCTATATCGACAATGGTACATTTTTATATGGGAACAAAGGGACCAGAGAATGTAAGAATTTTTTAATCATTCTCAATAAACGTGAACTTCATAATGTACTATTGGGCAACAGTTTTTCTAAAGTCTGGTAGTTATTTGTTCTAATTTGCTATAATTACCAACATTATGTTAATTTACTTTTTGAGTCTTAATGTATGGAACTCTATTTTGCCATCATTTTTGAAGTTATATTTCATTTTGAACTAATTTGCTCTTTATGGCACACAAAAAATAATGCTATAACATTTCCTCGTACATTGTAGTTGATTGCAGTGATTTCTTTAAATTATGCAGATATATTGCTTCAATGATTAGTTATAGGATTGAAGAAGAGAAGATTCTTCATAATGGCAATTTGTAATTGTCTAAACTTTGCTTATATTTTTATAACTTTGTTTTTTTCTTTAGCAGTTTCCCCAGCCCCAAGTTGAGGTATTGTCTGAAGAAGAAGGTGAGGAAGAAGAGGAGGAGGAAGATATTTTATCTTTAACAGAAGAGAAGTACCGTCCTGCAGCACTGGAGAAGATGATAGCCTTGATTGCACTTCTAGTAGAACAGTCTCGGTCTGAAAGGTAAGGCTCATGCAAAGTTGACTCATCCAGCAAGAGCTTTCTAATTGCTTCTACTTGCCTGTTCCTTCCCCACAGCCTTGAAAACTCTCCGATGAAGGGTCTAGGGCCGAAACGTCAGCTTTTATGCTCCTGAAATGCTGCTTGGCCTGCTGTGTTCATCCAGCTTCACACTTTGTTATCTTAAACTTTTTCAAAACTTTTGTTCTATATCACAGAATTATGATTGCATTCCTCTTTTTGCTTGCACATATTTAACCATTTTAAAAGTTAACAATTTGTTTTAAATTGTTTTGTTTCTAGGATTTAAAAAAGTAGCTGTGTTTATTAAATTGCCATGGATAGGTAATTTATATATGAGCTGTTTATTCAGTGGTACTTCTGTTTGCAAGTGCAATCGTTTGAATTTAAAAAAAAGGTCCAACTTTTAACATTAATTTTATAAAATGTGCTGATTTATTTATCAAGAAATGGAGATTTATAATATTCAAGTATACACACGTATTTTATTCCAGTCTTAACATTTGGTATTCAGCACTCTTAAGTTGCACTTTCTAATTCTGTCTTTTTTAAAAAAATAGGCATCTCACATTGTCACAGAATGACATGGCTGCCTTGACAGGAGGCAAGGTATCGTCAATAGACATAGAACTGGTGATATATATTTCTTTATTTCTTTTAAACATCACTGTATAAGATTTCAATGACAAATAGGATTGCGTCAAAAACTTATTCTTCGTTCATGTTACAGAATTAAGCAGGCAATTGTAAATGTTCAGTTGTTTAGAGCTCTGATTTTTTTTTACTTACACATTTGTGGACTGCATGCATTGGAATCCTACAACAATTGCCTTAATTTTCCATCTCCAGAATCTGGTTATGCAAGTCACTTTCCAATTCAAGTTTTCTAGTACTGTAAACTATTCTCATTTTTTAATCCAAATAACTATGTCAAAGAAGATCCTATTGTTTAACAAGCTTGTTAAGAAATATAATACAACAACAATAAAATTTTCCTTCTATCCCCGTGCATTGTTCTACTATCTCCTCTGATTTCTAGGTGTGCCTCACCCTATGTACAGAAATCAAAACTTCATTTAACAACGTCTAAAACAATACAACTGTTAATGGAATGTATTTGTAAAAATATATTTTATTCAATTTTATTATATTCTGAATGCCTTGTCTATCGTTTTCTGACCACCTCCCAGCTTAGCTCTATAGTTACAGGTTATTTAATTTTTACGATGTGCATGAATTTATTTGGATGTAGTAATATTTTAAATATATAACTCCCCAATAAGTGTGTGCAAGTTAGTTTTGATAACAACTGAACGCTTTCAAAGTCTGATGTAACAAATACAAGACACTGCAAGTAGACCATTTTGTTGAGATTTGTTACAGATCTGCCTATCAGAGCAGGAACACACTCGACAAGCTACTTCATTCAAGAAGGTTTTGGCTGCTCTGTTTGTATGCTTAATTCCACACTCCTGCCTGTCCACCTGTAACGCTTAACTTCCTTGTAGATCAAAGATATCTCTAACTCAACATTTAATACATTCAAATACCTCTATCTGAAGATTCCTCCGAATCTTGTATGTTTCAATCAGATCTAAATCAGTATAAGCTCAACTTAATCTTTGCCAATAAAACAGCCCCTTTATGCCAGGAACCGACATTTGCCAACCTCCTCTGAACTGCCTTCAATTCAAGACATCCTTCTATAAGCGAGAAGACCAAAACTTTAATCTAGTTGTAGTCACCAATGCCCTGTTTAGTTACAACAGGATATCCCAACTTTAATGTCCATTCCCCTTGCATTAAAGGCCAACATTCCATTTGTCTTCCTAATTATTTGCATGCTAAAAGCACCAGATCCCTTTGTGTCACAGAATTATTTGTGTCTTCCCATTTAAATAATAATCTGCTTTTCTATTTCTCCTTTTGCATTTTCCCATCTTGTACACTGTCTGCCAAATTGTTGTAAACTCATTGATGGCAGCTTGTAAGGCTATAGTTTGCATTGAGAAGGTTAACTCTGTTTAAAGTCTACAACAAAACTGGAGTGTCTTCTCTAGGGTGCAAACCTGGGAAAAATTTATGTGGACTCAGAGCTGTCCAAATATCAGGGTCACCCACTCAAGAGTCCAAAGGAACGTGAAGCAAGTTTCACACTGGCTTGGTAACAGGAGTTGCAAAAAGATGACTTTTAGATACCAATCTGATCTTGGGCTTCACTCCAGATATTTTGTCAGGGTTTATTCCTTTAGCCTTCAGTTTTCTTAGGGTATTTAAATAGAAATGGGATTTTTGCTAGAGTTAGAAGTTTGGTTCATGGGTGCCTTGACCTTCATATTGCATTCCTGAAGATCAAACCTTCTGAGAGTCTTTAGCATGGGTGAAGAGGAGTCAAATTTCAGTGTGACATGAGGAGGTCTTGCTGAGAACTTAATGGCAGATAGACTGTCTCCTGATGAGAAGCTTATATGTTTGGCTTTTTTTTTGAAATGCTGCTAACTGACATTGTAGGCAGAAATTGAGAAGTGAAGTATCACGTGCAAGTGGATAGTATGCAAACTATCTTTTTCCATATATTGATTGTACCAATGGACTTGTTTGATATCCATTCATTTAATTTATCTATATCTCTTTGCCGACTGTTTGCTTTCCTACCAACCTTTGTCATCAGCAAATTTGCCTTCACTAAGGTTAGTTTCTTCATCTGGGTTATCAACATGGATTCTAAATAATAGAAGCTTCCAGCAATGTTCCTTGTGACACCAAACTAGTTAGAGATTTGCCAACTCGAAAATAAGCCATTTATTCTGACTTCCTGTTTTCTGTTAGTTTAATCAATCCACTGGCTGTAAAAATACTAGCTTGAACACCATAAACTCTTACATTGTGCAGCAAACTCTTAATATGACACCTTAACAAATGCCTTTTGGAAATTCAAATCACTATGACACCTAGTTCCCCTTATCCACTCTGCTTGTTAAATTCTCAAAGGACTTCAACAAATTTGTCAAATGCCCTAGTACTATTGCCTAGTCATGGATTTCAGCATTTTCTGGATGGGTGGGGGAGGGGTGAGGGGGTGAGGGGGGGAAGCGGGGGGGGAGGCGCAGTGTCCAAGAGTGGCTTGTTTGCAACACTATTAGCTAAACTGGGTCTGAGGCTGGTGCTGAGTGAAGTCCACGTCATTCGAGGAGGAGGCACCATATAAATCCCTAGCTGCTGTAATGGGGGATCCTGGAACATGAATCCAAAAGATAAGCTGAAGCATTTGCAACAATGTCTATCCTGGCCTTCTCCCGAGATCCCCAGCATCACAGATGCCAGTCCATTATTGTCAATTCCATTATTTCTAGGTGATATCAAGAAATTGTGAAAAGCACCAGATACTGTAAAATTTATGGGTCCTGACAACATTCTGGCAATATTATTGAGGACTTGTGCTCCATCAGTTTGCTGCACCCTTAGCCAACCTGTCCCAGTACAGTGTAACACTAACATCTGCCTACATATGTCCTATATGTAAAAAGTAGGTAAACTCCAACCTGCTAATTACTGCACCATCAATCTATTGAGTCAGTAGTAAAATAATGGAAGTGATCATCAACATTTCTATCAAACAGTTCTTGCTTAGCAATCACCTACTCACTTATGCTGAATTTGGGTTCCACTACTGATCTCCAAATCACATTGAAGTCTTGGTCTGAATATGAGCAAAAGTGCTAAATTACATTGTCCTGTGAATTGAAACCCAATTCTCTCTCAGTCTTCAAATTGCTCAATCAGCTCTGATCTTATTTGCCCTATGCTGATTTGATCCTCTCTTGGTTAGTAATAAACAGGTTATTGCCCATTTAGTTCCACTTTTTAATTCGGTCTGTTGTTGTACGTACACCCTTAGGTAAGTCTAAGAGGACATTCAACTGTGCCGTTTTTACGCACGTGGACTGAAACATCAGTATTTCTTTCCAGCTCAGAGGGTGTGCTCTTAATCTGACACCGAATTGGCAATAATGCCTTCAGGACCCACCTGTTTCAGCTGCTGACAGGAGTATCCATTTCTGTAACTCTGCTTTCAGTCCTTGTCCACTGATTTGCCACCTGCATGTCCACATATTTAGGATGTTGGCCCAGACTCTCTCTTTTTTTTATTCCCATTATCATCTCTGACCTATCTGAGTAAACCAATCACAGTCCTTCGCAATACATAGGAGAGGTGCTAAGAGTGAAATTCTCACTTGTTGTTACCTGCAGGAATTCCATGATCCTATCCAGTTTACTACACTCACTTTTTTGTGCCTCCAATTTCAGTGGTCCTCTGCAGTACAATGCTTGGTCGGTTTACTCACCCTATCTGCAGTCGGAGTTCTCATTCACACATATCGCAAGAACCTAGAATATGTTAGATAGGTCCAAGAGCTGAGACCCTCGGCCCTGTGTTACTTTCTGAATCTCCTCCCTGCTCCCTATCACGGTTGTATCTTCCTGTCCTTGACCACTGATCACATTTGAAGTACTTAGCCTAAGCAGCGTGACTGCCTTCTAGAATGAAATCCATATAACTTTTCCTTCCTTATTGCATCACATTTCTGAAACTGCAGACAGGTAGTGTAGATGTGGTCGCGGTGTCCATCAGCTCTCATTTGTTATGGTTGCAATACATCACCTACCCACTAACTATCTCCCTAGTAATTGATTTAATTATTTAGTGTTCATGTTTTGAAATGTTATTCAATGATTGTTTATAGTTGTTTCAAATAATTTAATACAGTATATGAATTTAATACTCGTATCTTTTCATCTTTCTTTGCCCTAACCGGTGCCCAACTTTACTGATTAAAAAGTACATGTCACTTGCCTGCTTAAGTACTTAATACCGTTCAACCTTGCCCCATCCCCCAAGTCCTGTCTCCTCCTCTCTCTCTCTCTCTCTCTCTCTCCATCTCTGCAACTGCTCCTAATTTATAAACAAGCAATTTTTTCCTTTACTGCATCAAATACTCAAGATGATTATTGCATAATGTTGTGGCTGAAAATTAATTTCCTAATGATAATCATACACTTGAAATAATTTCAGAAGTTGATCAAGAAATGTTGGATGTAATGCTTAGATTTTCCAGCTTAATGTGTTCTATCATCGAAGCCTTTTTGTTTTGAAAATATTGTGCTGTTGTTCATTAAATGGAATTTTTTTTAATGAAGCATAGAAGCAAAGGAAATTCTCTTTAATGTTATATTATTCTCTGCAAACTTAGGTCAAAATTTAATGCACCCCAATGCATCCTCCCAGGCACAGCTGGGAGAGGGTTGGGGAGTATTTGTGGCAGAAAGCCCATTACTTTCGAGACTTGATCCCAACTGAGTCTGGGTGGGAGCAGTCAAGAACAGCCTTTCCTCCCAGAGAACAATTAATTTCCTTAAGTAACTTGTTAAGGGCCTTATCCCATCACTATATCTGCTGGCGCTTAAAAAGGCACTCCTGGGAAGCCAGCCTCCTGTCCTCTACTGTGAACTCACCTAGTCGATGTGCCCTACTGACCCAAGGGATCACATCCCATTTTTCCGAGGCCCAGTGCTCCCAGTATCGGCAGTGGGCACCTCTTCTGGCCTCTTTTCTCCAAACAGGGACATCAACTCTACAGGGGAGTTTTATGCAGGGAATATTTCCCTACGAGATTCAGTAATGACTGTAGTAGCCTGCAAATTATCTAATTGAAATTCAGTTCCAACAGGGTTCTTGGAAATGACTGCAGTTGGGTTGTCACTGGCTCTCCAGCTGGTAGACTGGCCAAATTCCACCCTTAAAATGCTCTTCTTGTAGATCTTCTATGCAAAAATTTGCCAGTTCCACATTTGGGCTAATTAGTATTAAAATGAACAAGCTGGTATTGTTTGTATGATGAAATATGCTTTCATTTTAAATGATGCAAAATTAGAGATTTCTTGGAGACTTAACTTAATCTTCGTATTGATCCTATACTGAAAATGGGTCTTCCTTAATGTATTTGATTCAGTCTCAAGACATGTATTTTATGACAAAAATATGTCAAATTTGCTTTGTTCATTGGTAGCTATTTAAAATTGTGCTGCTGCTTGTCATTGGATGCTGCCTATTTATTAATCTTTTCTGAAAGTCGTTATTTCTGGTTGCTTTTGTTTTCAGGGTTTCCCCTTTTTGTTTCAACATATCCGAGATGGTATTAACATCAGGCAGACGTGCAATTTGATCTTCAGCCTCTGCCGTTACAACAATCGTCTTGCAGAACATGTAGGCATATTTTGTGTTGAGATCATTCGGGACTGCTGCTTTTACTTTAACAGATATTTGTTACATAGCTGGGGGGAAAAGCTACAAATGTGTATAAATACTGTTTTCTCTTTTGTGTGTTTAGATAGTGTCCATGCTATTCACTTCAATAGCAAAGCTGACTCCTGAGGTATGTCTGTTGTATTGATGTATTTGTTGACGTTAAGCTGCAGCTTCTTCACAGCATCTTATGTTTTATTTGTCAACTGTATTGTTTCTCCTGAAATTGCTAATCTATAGAACCCCTGCATGCTACTAACCCTTCAGTCCTTGCCCAAGCTGTATGGTGAATGTCAGCAGACTGTTATGCTATGGCAGCATAGCTAAACCAGGTCTTGACACCACCCAACATTCAGTTTTGAATATCTGATCTGTAATGCTGTGCCACCAGTGTGGCTAAAATGACTTAACTCTCCATAAACCACAAATTGAAATTTTCATATTCGTATGGTTCAGATTCTTGAGTGCCAGAGAATGCTGAGGTATTGAGTGTAACAGTCTCCTGGTCATTTAAGTGTTGCAGCAAAGGGATCCTTTAATCAAAAGAATTATTCATCTATAAACAATGTATGTTTCATATTATTTCTAGGCTGCACAGCCTTTCTTTAAGCTACTTTCTATGTTGATGGAATTTGCTGGTGGACCACCTGGAATGCCTCCATTTGCATCTTGCATTCTTCAGAGAATTTGGGAGGTATGCGTAAATAACTAATTTGGTAAAATGTATTGCAACAATGTAAATTTTAAGGTGTTTAATTTTCACAACGAATGGAATTTGTTTTTTTCAAAAATATCATATTTAAATTAATAATTACATTCCAATATATGCATAATTCATGCAGTTATTCACAATTTATTTTAGTTTAGGCCTGAGTTAAACTCATAATTGCCGAGTTTCAAGCAAGATGAAAGTCCTTTTCTTAATTGTGTACTGACAGTTGCACTATCTAATGGGAGATTTCAAATTGTTTTTCAGGTTATTAAAATAATTAACATTTGTTCTCTTCCATTTGATTAGGTTATTGAATATAATCCTTCTCAGTGCTTAGATTGGCTGGCAATGCAAACACCTCGCAATAAGCTAGCTCATAGCTGGGTACTTCAAAACATGGAGAACTGGGTGGAGCGCTTTTTGCTGGCACACAATTATCCTAGAGTCAGAACATGTAAGTTGATGCTAGATACACATTTTAATGTTATAGTTTGTAATTGAATGTTTTTTTAAATATGTGCTTTTCCATCCTTAACCACATTTTCACTGGTCTTTGATAGAGTAGTGACATGGAATGCTTTGGTTGCATATGTAGCCTTATTTATCATTTATTTTATTCCGTGCCAATTATATTGTTTTTGAATGATTATTAAGTGGATCAATTCGTAGTAGTCTTGCATCTGAGTCAGGAGATTGTGTGTTCAGGTTTATGGTACTTGAACACAGATCAAGGTTTGACACTCAGGTGCTATACTGTAGGACATATGCCATTTTACAGATGTGTTGTTAAATTGAAGTTCTGTCTACCCATTCAAATGGATGTAGAAGTTTCCATGGCATTCCTTCAAAGAAGATTAGTGGTGTTATCTCTATATCTTGGATAATATTTATCGTTCAGCATAACAAAAACAGTTGATCTGGTACAATTAAATTCAAACTTGAAAGCTTACTGCACACACATTCGCTTTCATATTTTATACTGCGGTGACTACACTCCAAAAAATACTTTGTTGGCTGTAAAGTAATTTGGCTTGACCTATGGTTGTGATAAATCTATCTGAAAGCAAGTCCTTTTTGTTAAGGCGTCCAGAAGTGATGAATGTATCACAATCAGTGTGTAGCTTAGGTATTGTGATTCATTATATTGATTGCAATTTTGTTCATTCCTTACAGCTGCAGCTTACCTTTTGGTTTCTCTCATTCCAAGCAATTCTTTCCGTCAGATGTTCCGATCAACGCGTTCTTTGCATAATCCTACACGTGATTTACCTCTTAGTCCAGACACTACTGTTGTCCTCCATCAGGTGTACAATATTCTTCTGGGTCTACTTTCAAGAGCCAAACTATATGTTGATGCTGCTGTCCATGGCACCACAAAATTAGTTCCTTATTTTAGCTTCATGACCTATTGTTTGGTCTCGAAGACTGAGAAGTTGATGTTCTCTAGTTACTTCATGGACCTCTGGAATCTGTTCCAGCCTAAGCTGTCTGAACCTGCCATTGCGACAAACCACAATAAACAGGCACTGCTCATCTTCTGGTACAATGTATGTGTGGATTGCCCAGAAAATGTGCGATTCATTGTACAGAATCCTATAGTGACGAAAAACATTGCTTTTAATTACATCTTGGCTGATCACGATGATCAGGATGTTGTTCTCTTTAATCGAGGGATGCTACCTGCATATTATGGAATTTTACGCCTGTGTTGTGAACAATCCCCTGCTTTCACACGGCAGTTAGCTTCTCATCAGAATATTCAATGGGCTTTCAAAAATCTAACACCTCATGCAAGCCAGTACCCAGCGGTAAGTGTTTTGTATTGATTTGGCTATATTTCATGTATTTTAGTAAGCAGAATTCATTGTTCTTGGAAGTGTTGCATGACTTAATTGTAAAAGTGTGTCAGAACAGTCAGACATGCTGGATTTTTAACAACTGTAAGATTCTTTTCTTGAGTTATGTCTGATTTATTTTTATAGACAAGTGTCTGTTTTAAGATTATATTTATTTTGACTTTATACCAGAATGTTTCCATCTAATTTACATATTAATGTAGCACAGGTGGAATTAATGTATTTTTGATTTTATTAATTCTAAACCAGTAGATTTCTGACACAATTGTGTAACAAGTTCAACATTTAATGTTATATTAATAAGTTGTTTGTTAAACCAAATTCTAAAATAATTTGTCCATCACTTTGGACACCTTTGACATTTGTTTGCACTTCATGCTAGCAAATTGACATGATCTATACTCAATAAAAACCAAAAAGACTGCGGATGCTGTAAATCTGGGACAAAAACAGAAGTTTCTGGAAAAGCTCAGCAGGTCTGGCAGCATCTAGAAGAAAAAAATCAGAGTTAATGTTTTGGGCCTGATGTCCAAAGGGACCTGGTGACCTTGTTCATAAGTCATGCAGGTGGCGCAGAAAATTTGGAAGGAAGTAGTATGTTAGTCTTAATCACAAGAGGATTTCTACACAGCAGCAAATAAGTCGTGCTTCGGTTGCAAAGGACACTGAAACCACACCTGGAGTACTGTGTTCAGTTCTGGTCCTCTTAGTGAAGGAAGGATATATTTGCCACAGATGGAGTTCAGCAGAGGTTCACCAGATTGATGTCTGGGATGATGGGATTCTCCGATGAGGAGAAATGAGGAGACTGGACTTGTTTTATCTGGAGTTCAGAATAGTGAAAGACAATCTCATAGAATCTTACAACATTCCTTAGGGGCAGACAGAATAGCTGCCTTAAGAAGGTGTCCATTGGCTGCACGGTCTAGAATCAAAGAAACCGTCTCAGAATTTTTTTAAGAATCCATTTAAGACAGAAATGAATAGAACTTCTTCACTCAGAGATTGGTGGGTCTTTTGAAATTTTCTACTCCAGAAAATTTTGAAAGCTTACTCGTTTAAGGAAAGTTCAAGATAGGGACTGATGAATTTCTGCTTACTAATGACTTCAAGGGAGAGGGAGATGATGAAGGGGATGTGACTATGGCATTGAGATAGATGTTCAGATATGATCTGGATTCGTGAAGCAAGCTCAAGGGGCTGAAACGCCTGCTGCTCCTCTACCTATGCTCCAATCAATTATTAACTGCAGACCTTGGTATTTGGAACACAGAAGTTATGGCCACAAATGATCGAGCAGTTAAATTGGAAAAGTTCAAACCCAAAACGAGATGAACACAAGTATCTTTGAGGATTACTTTTTTTAAAAAAAGTTCCTCATTACTAACATTCTGTGCCTTTTGTTGAGGAGATAATTGGCACTAGTCAAGCTTTTAACCTAATGCTAAACTTATGCTTGGACTGTCTTACTGACCTACATCTTGTAATATTGTGATGGCAGCAGCATTTGAAAGATTGACCTTGATTTCAGAGGCAAGACTTAGTACTGAACCAAACATTTTAAAAGGGGTTCACAGTAGTTAAAAGATGTTCTCTTCTAAGTTAGTCCTTTTGGCTCATCATAATATTGATGATTCTTCAAGTATAACCAGTGGAAATAGCTTGAGTTGTGTTGTTCTCACTTGCTACAGCAGAATGAGTGGAGAGCTGAGCATTCAGAACTGTTCAAAATGTTAAGGTTCATCTGATTAGTCATGTGCCTGATAACCCTTTGGATGACTTGGCTAACTGAAAGGATGTTGAACATTTTGTGCCTGTCTATTGCTGAATAACACCCTTTCAGGGAAGAACAGGAATACGTTACTGCTGTAATGATTATGGAATACGTTACTGCTGTTACTAGAGAAGATATTTCTGAAAAATCATCCTGGAAAAATATATGGGTAGAAATTGCAAATAAGATAGGAAAGATCACAAGGTCTTCTCTAATAAGAGGAAAATTGAGAAACAAATATGTAAAGAGATCTCAGATATGTGCAAGCATAATAAGGTTGTGGTAAGGGGGATTTTAATTTTCCAAACATTGACTGGGGCTACCATAGTGTTAAAGATTTAGATGGTGAAGAATTTGTCACATGTTCAAGGAAATTTTCTTTCAGTGTGTGGATGCTCCTACTAGAGAAGCAACAAAACCAGACCTTTTGGGCAATAAAGCAGGGCAGGTGCCTGAAATAAAAGTAGGGGAAAGATTTGGGTCTAGTGATCATAATTATATTAGTTTCACCATGGTTATGGGAAACGATAAGCCTTCCATGGAAATTAAAGTTTTTAATTGGTGTGAGGCAAATTTTGACGGTATGAGACAAGAACTTTCAAAAGTTGATTAGAGTAGACTGTTCACATGAAAAGGATGTCTCTCAAGTGGAAGGCATTCAAAAGTGTGATGAGAATTCAGTGGCATAATATTTCTGTTAGAGTGAAAGGTAAGGCTGGTAAGATGAAGGAATAATGGATGAATAAAGATATTGAGGTTCTAATCATGAATAAAAGAAAATCTTACTTTAGATATAGACAACTTGATTCAATTGAATCTCTTAATGTAAAGAGTGCACAAGCATTCTTAAATAGGAAATCAGAAAGGATAAGCGGGGATATGAGATAGCTTAAGGTTAAGATAAGGCAGATTAAGTTGAGGTTAATATAAAGAGATTCGACAAGTACGTCAAGAGCAAGAGGGTAACTGGAGAAAGGGTAGGGCCTCTTAAAGATCAAGAATGTCATCTTTGTATTGAACACTAAGAGATGGGAGAGATACTGTGAAGAAAGAAATGGAGTCTAGAGAATGCAGAGAAATGAACTTTGATATTTTAAAGATAGTAGGAACTGCAGATGCTGGAGAATCTGAGATAACAAGGTGTAGAGCAGGATGAACACAGCAGGCCAAGCAGCATCAGAGGAGCAGGAAAGCTGACATTTCGGACCTAGACCCTCCTTCAGAAATTCTACACCTTGTTATCTTTGATATTTTAAGAACAGTTCACATTACAGAAAAGGACATTTGGGAGGTCATAGAGAATATGAACGTGGATAAATCTCCAGGGCCTGATCTGCTGTATCCCAGAATGTTGTGAGAGGTAAGGGAAGAAATGGTGATCCCTACTGCAGAAATGTTTGCATCATCTATACCTACAGGTGAGGTGTCTGATGTCTAGAGGGTGACTAATGATCTGCCTTTGTTTAAGAAAGGTTGCAAGGAGAAACAGGAGAACTACAGATGTGGTAAATTGTTGAAGGTGATTTACAAAAGATAGGATTTATGGACATTTAGAGAGGCAAAAATTGATTTGAAATGGTTTTGTGTGAGGAAAATCATGTCTTCTAATCTTGAGTGAGTTTTCTGAGGAAGTTACCAAAAAGATTGATGGCGGAGTAGTAGATATTTTTATTTGGATTTTAGTAAAACCTTTGGCAAGGTTCTGCATGGTAGACTAATTAGTAAAGTTAGGTCACATGGGATTCAGGGTGAACTTGCCAGTTGGATACACAATTAGCTTAACAGCAGGAGGCAGAGTGATGGCGGAGCATTGCTTTTCAGATTAGAGGCCTATCACCGGTGGTGTTCCACAGGGATTGTTTCCGGGTCATGTTTTACTTGTCAGTTATACAAATGATTTGGATGAGAATATTGAAGGCATGTTACTAAGCTTGTGGACGACACCAGAATAGGTGGCATAATAGACTTAAAGAAGGTTTTCTAAGATTAAGAAGGAGTCTTGATCAAATGGATCAATGGGCTGAAAAATGGCAGAAGGCATTTAATCTGGATAGATGCAAGGTATTGCATTTTGGTACATTAAACAAGGGAGGGCTTATACAATTAATGGTAGGGCCTTAGATAGTGTTGCAGAACACGAGGGGTGCCGGTACATAATTCTTTGACGCTTGCATCACACATAGACAGTTGGTTACAAAGGCATTTGGCATGCTTGACTTCATTGCTCGACCCTTTGAGTAAAGGAATTGAGAAGTCACGTTGAGATTATACAGGCCATTGGTGAGGCTTGTACTGAAATACTGTGTCCAGTTCTGGTCAGAAGGATATTATCAAGCTGGAGAGGGTTCAGGAGAAGTTTACCAGAATGTTGCAGTGTATGGAAGGTTTGAGGTATAAAGAGAGGCTAGGTAGGCTGGGACATTTTTCCACTGGAGTGTATAAGGTTGAGAGGCAACCTGATGGAAGTTTATGAAATAATGAGAAGTATAGATAGGATAGGGGATTTCAATAATAGGGTGCATATTTTTAAGATGAGAAGAGAAAGATTAAAAAAAAAGACATGAGGCAAATTTTGTACACAGGGTCGTTCACATACAGAATGAACTTCCTGAGGAAATGATGAGTGTGGGTACAATTACAACATCTAAAAGACATTTGAATATGTGCATGAATAAGAAAGATTTGGAGGGATGTGGGCCAGGAAGAGGTAGGTGGAACTAGTTTAGTCTGGGACAGCATAGACTGGTTTGAACCGAAGAGTTTGTTCCTGTGCTGTATGACTCTATGAATAAGTACAGTAGAACAAAGCTATTGTTATATCTTTTCACACTACAAATGCAATGGCTGAAGAAACAGAAGCAGAGGGGTGAGGTTGAGAAAGATCCCAAAGGAAAACGAGAAAGGAGATAAGTAGGAATCTACAACATATTCATGTATGTGATTTTTGTTTTGTAGAATTGTAGAATCCTTGTAGTGTAGAAGCAGGCTATTCGGCCGATCAAGTCTGCACCAACCCTCCAAAGAGCACACACACATCAACCACCACCCCCCCCCCCCCCCCCCCACCAAACTTATTCCCTGTAATCCTGCATTTCACGTGACTAATCCACCACACCTATACATCGGTGGGCACCTATATACTGCCTATCTTTTGGAGGAAACTGGTGCACTTAGAGGAAACCTACACAGATATGGGGAGAACATACAAACTCCACACAGACAGTCGCCCGAGGGGATGCCGAACACTGGCCTCTCATGCTGTGAGGCAACAATGCCAACCACTAAGCCACCATGCTGCCTTTTTGGGTGACAGGAAGACTGAAGGACTAATGTATACATTTTTATCAGGTTTTTGTTTGTGCTGCCCAGGAACCATTTTTATCTGTAATTTCAATCATAAAATGCCAAAAAATGTTCTGGTCACAGCTCCAGATTTGGAGTGAAGCAGGTAACAAGAAACAAGGAAATATGTAGAATTTGTCTCTGAAATCTCAGAGCCTTAATTCAGCTATATGAAGGCAACTCTGTAGCTTCTTGTTACTACCAGTATTTCCAGCTGTGCGGGCCCCGAGATCTGTGTGCAGCATCAACTTGCAGAATTGGAAGGCAGTACTGCATGCCAGTTACCCGCTCCACACTTGGAACAGTTGCAAGCTTAGAGGGAACATTGCTTACGGCAGTAAAATTGAACAAATAGGATGTAGTCCACAACCAAAAATTAACCAGTTTTTGGACTATATTTACAGAATTGTAGAAATATTTTTATTCCGCTTACAAAAGCGTAGTCACTACAGAAAAACATGCAGTGGTATTTTATCTGTCCATGTGACCCACCTGGTCTTGAGCTACTGTGATCAGAGGTAATGGGAACTGCAGATGCTGGAGAATCCAAGATAACAAAGTGTGGAGCTGGATGAACACAGCAGGCCAAGCAGCATCTCAGGAGCACAAAAGCTGACGTTTCGGGCCTAGACCCTTCATCAGAGGGGTCTCATGAAGATTCTAGGCCCGAAATGTCAGCATTTGTGCTCCTGAGATGCTGCTTGGCCTACTGTGTTCATCCAGCTACACATTTTGTTATCTTGGTCTTGAGCTACTGTTCTTCTCACCCCCACATCCCTTTTCAAGGGCTTTGTTTTAGCAACAAAAATGAGATGTCAGCCATCAAGTTGTTTATCTCAACAAGGAAGCACAATTTTATATAGTGCCTTTTATGATCTCAAAAGGTCCAAAGGCTCTTTACAGCCAACGATGTACTTCAAAGGTGTAGTCACTGCTGTATTATAGGAAACATAAAAGCCAGTTAGTACGCAACTAGATTCCACAAACGTTAGCGAAGTTGTGAGCGGGTAATCTGTTTTAATTACATTAGCGAGCATGGATAGAGTTGAAGTAGGCAGACAAACTGAAAGAATTGATAAGCAATAGAAAAGAACTATGTTAAACTTCAAGGTAATTACCTGGGAGTAATCTGAAAGGGCTGTATTAAACTTAAATAAGGGTAATTATGTGGGAGTGAGGGCAGAGTTCACTGGAGTGGACTGGGAAGGGAATTTAACAGAAAAGACAGTTGATGAACAGTGGCAGAAATTTTGCAAAAAAATCAAAGGTATATCTCAGTGAGAAAGAGGGATTCCCAGAAGAGTATAAACAGCCCATGGGTAACCAGGAAAGTTGAAGACAGATTTCTTTCAATTTGATACTATGTCGTGGCAAAGTTTAGTGCTAAATCAGACATTGGGAAAGTATTAAAAGCCAACAAAAGATTACCAGAAGTATTATAAACAGGAAGGAAAGAAAACATGAGGATAAACTCGCAACAACCTTTTAAAGTAAACAGCAAGAGCATCTTTAAATGTATAAAAGTGAAGTGAGAGGCAACAGTGAACATAGGCCCCTCAGAGAACGAGTCTGGGAAGATAATAAAGGGGAGCCAGGAAATGGCAGAGGAGTTGAACAATTACTTTGCCCAAGTCTCCATGGTCGAGGATACTAATAGCATGACAAAAATAATGAGGAATCAAGGAGTTTGGGGGGACGGTGGGGGGAATAATTGCTATAACTCACTAGCGAAAAAGTACAGGGAAAACTATAGGGCTAATGGCTGATTACATCTGTTGCATATGATGGATTGCATGCCAAGATTTTAAGTGAAGTAGCTGCAGACATAGTGGCTGCGCCGGTAGTAATCTTCCAAGAATCCTTAGATTCTATAAAAATCCCAGAGGATTAGAAAGTTGCCAGTATAACATACATGATAAAAGAAAGGGAGGGAGACAAAAAAAAATGTAAATACAGGCTGGTTACCTTAACATCTACCATTAGGAAATACTGGCAGATTATTTAGAAACATGAGTGGAATCAGCATGGCTTCATGAAGGGGAAATTATACCTCATAGATTTATTACAGTTCTTTGAGGAGGTGACAGGCAGGGTAGAGAAAAGGAAGCCTGCAAAAGTAGATATATATAATATATATATCTAGTAATATATTTGGATTTCCACAAGGCATTTGAAAAGGTACCACATATCGGCCTCCAATAAGACAAGAGCCCATGGTTTTGTGTGTGGGAAATTAGCATGATAGAGGATTGCCTAACTAATAGAAGACAGGGAGTTTTGACAAGGGCGACACTTTCAGGATAGCAGCCTGTAACTAGTGGAGTGCCACAAGGATCATTGCTGGGACCATAAGTATTTACAATATATGTTAATGATTTGGATGATGGCAGTGAATGTACTATCTCCAAGTTTGCACCCAACACACAAATAGTCAGAAAGGCAAGTAGTGAGAAGACCCAAAGTCTGCAGAGGAATAAAGACAGGCTATATTAATGGGCAAAAGCTTCACAGATAGAACATAATATGGGAAATTTTGAGTTATGCACTTTGGTCAGAACAAGAGCTGAATAATATTTAAATAGGGAAATACTGCGTGATGCTGCACCACAGGGACTTAGTGCATGAGTCAAAAATCTGGGGTCCACATTCAGCTTGTGATAGGCAGAGCAAATGACTTTTAGCAATGGTGTATGAAATAGGGATATCTTGCTGAAACTACACAATACACTAATTGGACCACAGTTGGAATACTGCATACAGTTTTGGCTCCTTATCCAAGGATAGATAAACTAGCATTGGAGACAGTCCAAAGAAGGCTCCCTCATTTGATCCAAGTTTCAAGGGATCGTCTTTGAGGAGCATTTGAGGTTGTACTCAAAGGAGTTGAGAAGAATGAGGGGAAACCTTATTGAAACCTGGAAAATTCTTCTGGGGCTTTACAGGGTAGATGTGGAGAGGTCACTTCCCCTTGGGGGTGTGTTGAACCAGAAGGCACAAACCCAGAATTAGGAGTCATCCATTTAAGACAGAGGAGGCGATTTTATTTTTGTCTGAGGGTGGTAAATCTGTGGAATTCTTTATTGCAGAGAGCTGTTCAGGCAGGGTCATTATGTATATTCGAGGCTGCTATAGATAAAATTCTGATCATTAAGGGAATTTATGGTTATGGCGATAAGGCAGAAAAGTAGAATTAAGGATTATCAGATCAACCACAATACGTCGTTGAATAGCAGAGCAGACACAATGAGCTGAAT
Organism: Stegostoma tigrinum; assembly: GCF_030684315.1. NCBI lineage: Eukaryota > Metazoa > Chordata > Chondrichthyes > Orectolobiformes > Stegostomatidae > Stegostoma > Stegostoma tigrinum. The sequence goes on from NC_081362.1 coordinate 41,130,187, forward strand.
GGCCTAATGGGCATGACTGCTGAAAGCATTGAGGGTGTCAGGCAGGTTGAGAAATTGAGACATATAGTACAAAAACAAGGTTATGGTGGTCTTTATTTTTTTTAAATCTAGTTCAATCTCAGTTGGAGGATCCAATTATTGACACCCACACCTGAGAAAGAATGAAAAGACAGTTGGTGAGGATGCAGAAAACATTTACAATATCCATTCTGGGGAAGAGGAACTTCAATTATGAAGATACATTGAAGAAGCTGAGATGTTCTACTCAGAAAAGAGAACATTGAGAAGTGGTATGATAGACATACTCAAACTTGATGAAAAAAACCAAAAGAACTACAGATGCTGGAAAGCAGAAACAGAAACCAAAATGGCTGAAAAATCTCAGCAAGTATACACTCGACAGAACTTTCTTCTGAAGAAGGGTCACTGGACCCAAAATGCTAACTCTGCTTTCTCTCCACAGAAGCTGCCAGACCTGTTGTGTTTTTCCAGTAATTTTTCTTTTGTTGCTCAAAATTGAGGTCAGAATAGAGAAGGAGATGCTTTTCCTATTGGTGGTCAAGAACAACAGAACAGGGTTTTAAGGTGAATGGTAAAAGAACCAAAGAGGAGGAAAAATTCTATTCTGCAGCAAACAAGCAGGATCTTGAGTGCATGCGCTGAGTATGTAGCGGATGCAGGTTTGAGAATAGACTTTAAGTAAAAGCAAGTATATATCTGGCATAGACAAACTGTTCTTTATAAACTACCAATAAAACATAATCAAGGTAGTATTGCCTCATGATCGTGCCAGACTCTGGGAATCACTGGAAATACTGTAGTATTTTCCCCCTCTGGCAACCTGAGGCTGTTTGTGACTTTGGTGTCCCCACATGAACTTTCAACCCGTAAACAAAAGCAATGACGTACATTAGGTTAGCAGCAAGACTTACCAAAATGATGATTCACAGTGGCAAAATGTTTCACCAGGAGGTGAATAGGCTTTCCACATTTTCAGTATTGCACATTGTGTGCATGAAGACAACTAGTTAGAAGCTTTTCCCATTGTTAACATCTTGTGCCCAAAGAAAATTGGCCAATGCATATGTGATGAAAGTCGGCACAGGGAGCTAGTGAAAATATCCTATTAGACAGGATAGAGTCAGAATCCTGAAGGATATGTTCCTGGATCTTTGGATGTTAATGATCCAATGTACAACAGTAAAATTAACTACATGTTATAAGATACATACCTCCTTGCATTGGTGCATTGAGAATAAAATTCAGCTGTGTCAACTCTGCACGGAACCCACCTGTAGAATTTTACCTGGTGGGCCCCAGTGGGCAAGCAACATCAGAATTACTGACATGCATGGATCTCAACATTGTGACTGTTGGGAAGATCGCAGAGATACCAGTTGCAGCCGAAGAGACCAGGAAAACTCACATTTAATCTAGGACTTAGAACAATTGTACGTTGACGGATTTAACAACATAGAAAACTTCAAAGGTGATGGCCTCTCGTACCTCAGTAAAGATGCACTTCCTTCAGTTAAGCCACCTGGAAAATGCATTGTTCGTACGTGAGAAGTTTAGGAGTGAGATGATTGACTTGTAGTTAGTGGAAATATTCAATGGTGTACATCAGCACACAGACCAGTGCAGTTTCCTTCGTATGCATGCTTCAAGAGCTGTGTTGCTTCTGGGGCCAAATGTGCAAATGAAGCAAGGACCAGGGTGAAGCTATTTGACCAGCTAACATGTGAAATCCAGCAGTAGTAGGCTAAAGTTTAATGCAGAATAGCTATCTATAACTACAAGAGTAGTTTAAACTGTTAAATAAAGCTGTCCGATATTTTCAAGTAAATTGAAGCCACGCTATTTAATATGTGCCACTCAGCAATACTGGAAGAAATACAATGGCTGCATGTAAGTTTTGCTTGGGAATGTACCTCTGAAGCGCCTTGATACATATAGTTACTGTAAAGGCATCATGTTAAATACTAAAATGATGACTCTACCCAGAGAAGAGCACAGGTAGCAAGCATATGGAACACCACAGTCTTCAAGGTTCCCTCCAAGTATCGCACTATCCAGACATGTAAATGTATCATCATTCCTTCATTGTCACTGAATCAAAATCCTGGAATTCTTTCCCCAGTAATGTGGTAAGTGAGCCTAGACCACATGGATTGCAGCAGTTCAAGAAACTAACTCCCTAACACCACCTCAGTGGCAGTTAGGGATGGACAAAAATGCCATCTTTAATAGTGATGCTGACATCCCAACAATGAAAAGAACAAGTTGTTGTCGTGCTAATCAGTAATTTCATGTAACTAGCTGATCAATGTCATTTGTAAAAATAGTCTGATGAAGGGTCTAGGCCCGAAACGTCAGCTTTTGTGCTCCTGAGATGCTGCTTGGCCTGCTGTGTTCATCCAGCCTCACATTTTATTATCTTGGAATCTCCAGCATCTGCAGTTCCCATTATCTCTAAGTAAATGTGTTGTTGAGTTAATTAAGAAATGAGTTTCATTGTTTGCTGAACATTTCATTGCTGTTACTAACTAACAACCTCTGCTGTTTCATTATTATATAGGCTGTTGAAGAACTATTTAACCTTATGCAGCTATTTGTAGCTCAGAGACAAGATATGAGAGAAGAGGAGTTGGAGGATGTTAAACAATTCAAGAAAACTACCATTAGCTGCTATTTGCGTTGTCTGGATGGACGCTCATGTTGGACTACGCTTATTAGGTAGGGATGTCAATCAAAATAACAAAATACTTCTTAGCATTCCGTGTAAAGAGAAAGGATGTAAAAGTTACCTAATCTAGTTTTTACAAGTATATAATTTTGGAATGTGATTCCACTAAATTTAGTGCAAGGTTGAGGAGATCTGAGAGACTGGTGATTAAAAGCGAAGCTGAACACCTGAACAGAAGTAAGAGCTTAGTTTTATGATTATTCTAGAAAAATAAAACTTCTATATGTTATGCATGTTAGTGAATTTATTTTGTTTTTACAAATCATATTTTCTGTACTTATTTACCCAGTTGTTGTTGTCTGAAAGTAATTTCTGTAATCATTTGGCCTTTAGAATCGTAGAATTGTTGTGGCATAGAAGGAGGGCTATTCAAACCATCACATCTGTGTCAGCTCTCTGCAGAGGAAACTCCAGTTCATACTGCTCATTCATCTTTTACCTGTAGTCTAACCAATTCTTTCTCTTTTGGACAATAATCCAGATCCCTTTGATAGATCATTTGAAGCTGAATTTTGGAATTTGGGGCATAATGGCTCAGTAGTTAGTGCTGCTGCCTCACAGCACCAGGGACCTGATTCAATTCCAGTCTGTGTGTAATTTGCATGTTCTTGCTGTATCTATGTGACTTTCTTCTGGGTGCACTGGTTTCTTCCTACAGTCCATAGATGTATAAGCTATTTGGATTGGCCCTGTTAAATTTCCTGTGAGTCAATTTAGGTGAATTAGCCACCCTAAAATGCACGGTCACAAGGATATGATGGGGTTGGTGGGTGTTGTCTGGGCCTGGGCCTGAGTGGGCAACTGGTTTCTTCCTGCACTATGGAGATTCTCTTATTCTATGATGCTACCTCTGTCACAATCTCAGAAATTACATTGGGATCTGAATCAATCATGGGTAACCAAAAGTTTTCCCTCAACTGTCATTTGTTCCTTTGACTAAAATCAATGTTCTTTGTTTTCCAACTCTTCTATAAATTAGAACATTCTTCCCATATGTTCTGTACAGATCTCCCATAATTTTCAAACTTAATGTACTTTATTCAGTCTGATCGAAATTAAGGCCTCTTCAACTGAAACTGTGCGAAGATTGTATGTTATTGTTAAAAGTGGGTTTCAAGAAGAAGAAGAAGAGTCCACAAAAGTACTTATGAATATGAAGCACCAATCCTTAACACCATGGATATTTATGAATAAATTAAAACATCCATAGTGTTCCTAGGCACAGTTGATATCACTAGACTAATTGGTGGAAGTTAAAGTCTAAGTTTTTGAGAAGATTTGTAGCTGAGTTTGTGGATGGGGTTGTAGCCTTGCTAAGCCGGTGTGTTTGATTGCATACATTTCATCATCCTGCTCAGTAACATTGTCAGTATGCCTCCAATGAAGCATTGGTGTTTTGTCCCGCTTGTTATTTATATGCGTCGGTTTGCAGAGGTGGTTGGCATTACTTCCGGACCTGTTTATCAGTGGTTAGTACATTAGGCCCATTCAATTGTTGATGGTGCTCCAGTTGGAATGCCAGGCCTCTAGGAATTGTTTGGCTTGTGCTGTAATGGATGATTTGTCCCAGTTGAATTTGTGTCCTTGTCTGTGCGCATTGAGACTAGTGAGAATTAGTCCTGTTTCTTGGTGGCTATTTGGTATTCATGTATCATTGTTGTCAGTTTTCTTCCAGTTCTGCCTTTGTTATGTTTCTCTCAGTCCTTGCATGGTATTTTGTACATTACTTTAGTTTTATTGGTTGTGCGTATGGGACCCTTTTAAGTTCATCAGTAGCTGTCGCAGGATGTTTGTTGGTTTGTGAGCTACCCTGACACCTAGGGGTCTAGTAGGCATCTCTGATATGTCTCTGATGTATAGTAGGAATTTAAATTCATTTACCAAATCAAGAGCACAAGCTGGTCTCGGTGGTCACAAAAATCCATCTGTTTTTCTAATAGCCTTCAGGAAGGGCAGTCTACTATCCTCCTCCAGCCAGATCTACATGCAACTCCAGATCCATAGCAGCGTAATTAACTGACTCTTAACATCCCTCTGGCCTAGAACCCACCTAAGTCAAGGGTAATTAGGAATAGGCCACAACCATTGGCCATGTGTGCAACAGTCCTAGCCCATAAAAAAGAATTATTAAATAATTTTTAAGTTTTCATCTTCATGATTCAACCTGATTCATTTATTTGTATATTTACCTATTTGTATAAATTGGATGAACTTATTGATGTTAGTCCAAGATTTGTCTTTCACTTGTTTGTACCTGTCAGCTTGTCCTGCTGTCCGATTTCAGTTTGCTACCTTTAAGATCATGTGTCAAGTTACCTTTTTTTGAAAGTTAAAGGGTTAAAGTTTCTCTGCTATCTAATCCAACACTGGCTGAGCCTATTCACTATATTGGCTCAATTGCTTGAAGCTGTTCTCTATGCTTCTGCATCTAAGAATGGGTGGAGTACTCAATTTGTGGTCTGAGGAGTGCTTTGTACAGTTTGACTATGACTCCGTCTGACTTGTACCTAATTCTGGCAACTTCTTCTCTAGCAAGTACCTGCTGCTTTCTACTCTTTGATCAATTACTTGTTTTTTGTTTTACAGTTTTATCCTAATTTTAAAACCTGATTAATCGTTAGAGAGCTATAAAATAAATTCTGGCAGTGGGAAAAGAATGTTTGAATACAGCAGGTGAGGCAGCATCGAAGAACAGGAAAGTCGATGTTTCGGGTCAGGACCCTTCATAGTCCTGAAGAAGGGTCCCAACCCAAAATGTCGACTTTCCTGTTCCTCGATGCTGCCTGTCCCACTCTGTTCCTCCAGCGCCACACTGTATTGACTCTGGCTCCAGCATCTGCAGTTTCTGCATCCCCTACTGTGAAAGGTTCCAAGGAAGAAGTTGTCCTCCTCCTTGCTGGAAAACCTCAGTGCATCTCTCTCCCACTGCAATCCACTGGTAATCTCCTCTGCCCTGAATCTACTCAGCAGGTCTGGTAGCCATATATGGGAAGAAAACAACGTTAACAGTTTGAGTCTGGTGACTGCTTGGTTCAGGTGAAAAGTCACTGGACAATAACTCTGCTTTCTTCCCACAGATGTTGCCAGACCTGCTGAGTTTTACCAGCAATTTGTTTTCTTCCAGAATAAATAAATGTTCTCTATTCATTTAACTAAATCCATTTTTAATTGTTTTTTAAAAAATCAAGTATAGCTGCTGATAGTGGAGTCAGAACTGTAGTCAATCTTTACTCATTTCTATATAAAGTAGTTTACTGTGTTGCACATCACAAGCATGTATCTCCGAACCCACAGTTTTAGTCTGTCTGTTTATAACTGTTTCAATTCAACCAGAAGGTTGACAATGACGAGCAGCAATGTGCCCCTTCTGAAATAGATACTAGTGATACTTTAACAAGAAAGTAATCTTTGAAGAAAATGTAGCTGATCAGATTAAAGTGATATCAAGAAATGGTGATGATGCACTCCAGTCCTTTCCCCAATCCAATGCATACCGGTCTCAAAATGCCTGAGGTATACCAGCAAACAGTGTTCCTTCTGCGAGGACACCTAGATGCAGACATAGCTACAGAAGGGAAATAGGCATCCCTTTGACTGCTTCCAACCTGGACCCTTTGATGATGTAAACCTGGCAAAATTTAATCCTGAGTCAACAATGAGAGAGAAGTTAGCCCCTGCCTGTATGTGAGAGGCCAAATCTGTGAGGTGCTACTCCTCCAGCCTTAGGAAATTTCTCTCCTGAGCATGTTACCATTGAGCCTTTCTGCAGCAAGAATGGAAGAAATATAGTCTGTGCTTGGATAAGTGGCTGGAAATTGAATGGCAGTACATCGGCCCAAGTGTCAGATCAGCAGCAGTGAGAAAGATTCCTAGGGGTGAAAAAAGGGAGAGAAAGATAGACTCAGCAAGAGAGAAGAAGGAGAAACTCTCTCACAGACTCAAAGGGTGTGAGAGAGAGAGATGTGTACACTCTGAGAGGGGTGAAAAAAAGGCAGAGACTCTGGGGATGAGAGAGGAGAAACACTCACGCAAACGAAGGAGCAGAAGTAGGCTATTTGGACCCTTCAGCCTGCTTGACATTTCGTAAGATCTGTTTGTATTTCAAATTTGATATTCCCATCGATTCCCAACCTTTGATTCCCTTGCTTAACAAAAATCTCTGTACCTCCACCTTAAAAATATTCAGTCACCTCGCCTGCACTGCCTTTTGAGACCGTTCCAAACTCTCAACATGCGAGAAGAAAAGTTTGTACATATCTCTGTCATAATGGGGTGACCCCTAATTAAAAAATCATAATCTCTAGTTCTGGATTCACCCACAAAAGGAAACAGAATTTCCTATCCCCATCATCAAGACCATTTGGAATCTTTCATATGTCAACAAGACAACCTGCCATTCCAGCGGTCAACCTAATGAAATTCCTTTGAACTGCCTGTAATGCGTTTACATTTTCCTTAAAATAAAGAGGCTAAAATAACACACAGTATTTGAGATGTTGCCTTACCAGTGTTGCAAACGTGACATCCTTACTGTTACAAAAGCAAAATACTGCAGATGTTGGAAATCTGGAATGAAAATAAAGTGATGGAGAAACTCAGCAGGTCTGGCAGCATCTGTGGAGAGAGAAATAGAGGTGACATTTCGAGTTCAAAATATTTGTTCTTCAGAACTGAAAGGGGCTGTGTATCTATGCTTTTGACAGAAGGAGAGGAGGAATGAGTGGAACACATTGTGAGGTGGTGCTATGCGTGATAATGGAGTGAACCGGGGTGTCATGAATGGAATGGTTCTTATGGAATGCTGACAGTGAAGGTGAGGGGGAGTTGTGTTGATGATCTTTTGAATGCGGAGATTGAAAGTGAGGAAACTTTGATCTGGAAGAGGGGATGAGTTGAGGCAGAATTGCAGGTGATGGGTCAACTCATTTAAGTGCTGTGTCAGAAGGAGGAAGCAGTCGTTGATTGAGAAGGAAAGAGGGTGTGTCGAGTGGCATGTCACCTCTGTGGAAGGTGGCATCATCAGAACAGATGCAACGGAAACTGAGAAACTGGGAGAATGGTTTGGAATTCTTGTAGGAAGCAGGATGTGAAGAAATGTAATTGAGGTAACTGGAGGAATTGGTGGCTTTACGATGGCTCTGTTCGACAGCCCATACTCAGAAATTAAAATGTTGAAGGGAAGAGCTCAAGATGGACCAGTTGAAGGTGAGAGAAAGATGGAAACCTGAAGTGAAACAGATTAACTTTAATAATTCCAGATGAGAACAGCAAGCAGTATGGATGTGTTGGAGCAAGATTTGAGAGTGAGGCCTCGTAGTACCGGAACAAGGAATGTACCACATACTAGTCAAAGAAACAGTCACAATAGGTACCCGTTGCTGTACCTTTGACTTGGAGAAAGTGAGACAAGTGAAAGCAAGAGTTATTCAAAGTGAGAATGAAGCTTGCTAGGCAGATGGGGGATTGTTCAGGCCACTTGTCAAGAAAGTGGAGAACCTTCAGGCCGTCCTGATTAGGGGCAACAAATGGGCAAAGGGATTATGGTTGGAGGGCAGTCCAACCCCACCACACCCGGCACCTTCCCCTGCAACCGCAGGAAATGCTACACTTGCCCCCACACCTCCCCCCTCACCCCTATCCCAGGCCCCAAGATGACATTCCACATTAAGCAGAGGTTCACCTGCACATCTGCCAATGTGGTATACTGCATCCACTGTACCCGGTGTGGCTTCCTCTACATTGGGGAAACCAAGCGGAGGCTTAGAGACCGCTTTGCAGAACACCTCCGCTCAGTTCGCAACAAACTACTGCACCTCCCAGTCGCAAACCATTTCCACTCCCCCTCCCATTCTTTAGATGACATGTCCATCATGGGCCTCCTGCAGTGCCACAATGATGCCACCCGAAGGTTGCAGGAACAGCAACTCCTATTCCGCTTGGGAACCCTGCAGCCTAATGGTATCAATGTGGACTTCACCAGTTTCAAAATCTCCCCTTCCCCAACTGCATCCCTAAACCAGCCCAGTTCGCCCCCTCCCCCCACTGCACCACACAACCAGCCCAGCTCTTTCACTCCACCCACTGCATCCCAAAACCAGTCCAACCTGTTCTTCCTCTCACCCATCCCTTCCTCCCACCCCAAGCCGCACCCCCATCTACCTACTAACCTCATCCCACCTCCTTGACCTGTCCGTCTTCCCTGGACTGACCTATCCCCTCCCTACCTCCCCACCTATACTTTCTCCACCTATCTTCTTTTCTCTCCATCTTCGGTCCGCCTCCCCCTCTCTCCCTATTTATTCCAGAACCCTCACCCCATCCCCCTCTCTGATGAAGGGTCTAGGCCCGAAACGTCAGCGTTTGTGCTCCTGAGATGCTGCTTGGCCTGCTATGTTCATCCAGCCTCACATTTTGGATTCACCAGCATCTGCAGTTCCCATTATTTCCAGTCAGGACCCTTCTTCAGAAATAGGGGACTGGGAAGGGTTTTCTGGTTCTTTGGATGGAGGTGTAGGGGCAGGTGTAGCACACTCTGAGGTTGCAGGGAAAGGTGGTAGGGCTAGTGGGGACTGTGGAGTGGACAGTGTACTTGTTTTCAGAATCTCCTGAGGTGATTCCACTGTTTATCAGAACGCTGCTTCTTGGTCTTTTTCTCTGGATGCTTTTATGACAGAAAGCACTTAAAAGGTTTTAAATAACCTTTTATTTTGAGATCACAGCTTACAGCAACAGCTGAAGGAAGGCCAAAATAATTTACTGCTGAGTATAAGGAGAGATCCTGAGCTGGTATAGATTGTATGGCTTCTCAATATTTTGCTCACAGCCTAAGCTATTCAGCAGCCTGAGACCCAATCACACATTACTGGCAGGAAGAAGGCCTTTTGTTGTCAATAAGTGACCACTGGACCACAGACAGATCAGCTACTTGTGGGCTGAAAAGACCTCTCTGCCATTTGATTCATAAGGAAAGTTGACAAAGCAGCTGAAAACGGTTAGGCTAAGCTCACTATTCAGAGAGACTGCTGCAAAGCTGTCTGAGAGCTGTCAACAGTGTGTGGAGCTGGAGGAACACAGCAGGTCAAGCAGCATCAGAGAAGTAGGATAGTCAACTTTTAGAATCAGGGCCCTGATGAATCTCCATACTGTATTGGCTCCTACTCCAGCATCTGAGTTCTTGCGATGTTTGAGAGCTCAGATAGCTGACCTCCACCAACCACAACCATTTTCCTTTGTTCCATATATGCCTCTATTGAGTGGAGACTGTTGCCCTGAGTCCAGTTGACTGCAGTTTTGCCAGGGCTGCTTAATGCCTCACTAAGTTCATTGCAGTCTTGATGCCAAGCTCCCACTTCACCATTGGACGTAAGCTGTTTTGTCCATGTTTGAACTAAGGCTGCAATGAGATCAGGCACTGAGCATCAATAAGCAGGTCTTTGCTAAATAGTTGCTGCTTGTTAACACTTATGATGGAAGGTGCCATCAATTTAAGTTATCTGAGTGTAGACTGATGGGACAATAATCAGCCAGCTTGGAATCATCCTATATTTTTGTGCACAGGACATACCAGTTCAGAATATAGACTATATGGGGATTTTAATGTCTATCATGAATAGTGGCTCAGTAGCAGGACTACTGACCAAACTGGTCAAGTCTTGAAAGACATACCTGCTAGACTGCAGCTGTATGCAAGTGGTAAGGCAACCAACAAGAAGGCAAAATATACTTGACCTCATTCACACCAATCTGCCTGTTACAGATGCGTCTGACTGTGAGAGTGTAAGAATAACTACTTCACAGTCCTTGAGGAGATGAAATCCCATCTTCACATTCAGAACACCTCCACCAAGTTGTGTAGGTGCCTGTGAAGTCTTTGTACTGTAACAAATTGATGTACAAGCCTCCAGTGCTGTTGCTGGAATGTTCTTTGGGCTCATACTGAATTTGCAGTATCCGGACATCTCTTGATACCACTTGGAATGAATCAAGTTCACCAAATACTGGAAGTTATGAAGATGGGGCCCTCTGGAGAAGGCAGGTAGATCGTATACTGCACAGGTTTAGCTGAAGACTGTTGTAAATGCTTCAGCTTTGTCCTTTTGACCGATTTGCTGGACTCCGCAATTAAGAATAGAAATATCTGTGGAGCTGAATCCTCTGGTATGTGGTTTAATTCTCGACCATCATTCATGACTAAATTTGGCAGGACTGCAGAGCTTAGATCTGATCCACTGAGTCTGGAATCTCTTTGCTCTATCACTTGCTGCTAATGTTGTTTGTTATACAAGCAGTCCTGTTTTAGAGTTTCACCAGGTTGACAGTCATTTTTTTAGGTCAGCCTTGTGCTGCTCCTGACATGCTGTCCAGCACTCTTTTTTGAACCAATGTTAATTGCCTGCCTTGATGGTAAAGGTAGAATGGTGAAAATCTCATGCTGTGAAGTTCGAGATTGTGTTTGATTACAGTTCTGCTACCGCTGATAGCCCACAGTGCCTCATGTACCAGTCCTGAATTGCTAAATCTGATCGACGTCTATCTCATTTGGTTCAGTGATAGTGCCATACAGCATGATGGAGAATGTTCTCGATGTGGAGATGAGACTTTATCTCCTCAAGGATTGTGCAGTGGTTGTCCTTTCCCATTTTCTCAATGTCAGACATCTGCAGCAGGCTGATTGGTATGGATTAGGTCAAATATATTTTTCATTCTTGTTGGCTCTGTCACCACTTGGGTGCAGCCACAGTGCAGGCACGTCTTTCAAGGGTTGATCAGCTTGGTCCGTAGTGCTGCTGCTGAGCCACAATTGGTCACGGACATTGAAATCCCCAACTCGTCTACATTCTGCACCTTCCCGCCCTCAGTGCTTCATACAAGTGTTATTCAACATAGTGGACTTCCAAATCATTAGCCTAGAGGACGCAGTATAATGTAATCCATAGGAGCTTGCCCATGTTCAAACTGGTGCCATAAGACTTTGTGTGGTCCCAAACCAATGTTGAAGAACGCTGCAACATCTTTCTCCCAACCGTATACCACTGTTTTGCCACTTCTTTTCCCATCAGTAGAATGTCTCTGCCTGCTCCTGCCCCACCAAAGTCATCTCCACCTATCTGGACTCCATTTTCTTCCCCTTGGCCCAGGAACTCCCTACCTCCATCCATGACACCATCCATGCCCTCCACCTCCTCCAGAACTTCCAATTCCCCGGTCCCCAGCACCTCATTTTTACTATGGACGTCCAGTCCCTATACACCAGCATTCCCCATGCAGACTGTCTAAACGCCCTCTGCTTCTTCCTGTCCCGCTGGCCTGACCAGTCCCCTCCCCCTCCACCGACACCCTCAACCGCTTAGCCGAACTCGTCCTCACCCTCAACAACTTCTCTTTCAATTCCTCCCACTTCGTACAGACAAAGGGGGTAGCCATGGGCACCTGCATGGGACCAAGCTCTCTCTGCCTCTGCAGGTTATGTGGAACAATCCCTCTTCCTTACCTACACTGGCCATAAACCCCACCTCTTCCTCCGTTACATTGATGGCTGTATAGGCGCTGCCTCGTGCTATCACGAGGAGCTCGAACAGTTCACCCACTTCAACACCTTCCACCTCAGCCTTAAGTTCACCTGGACTATCTCTAACACCTCCCTCACCTCCTTGGACCTCTCTGTCTCTCAAAGAAGAATGTGAATCCATTAGAGAGAGTGCAGAAGAGGTTTATGAAAAGTTGATCCAGGGATGATAAATTTAGGAGAATAGATTGGAGAAGTTGAGTCTATTTTCCTTGGGAAGGAGAAAACAAAGAGGAGATCTGATAATTCTCAAAATCATGAAGGATCTGGACAGCATAGAGCAGGGAGAAACCATTCTCATTCATGAGAGAATCAAGTACCAGGGGGCACAGAAAAAAACTTTGCAAAAGAAGCAAATACAAAGTGAAACAGCCATTTGTCAAACAGCCAGTGATTAGGATCTGGAATGTACTGCCTCCGGTGGATGCAGGTTCAATTAAAGTATCAGTGGCTCATTGGTTAGCAGTGCTGCCTAACAGTGTCGGGGGCCTAGGGTCAATTCCTTCTGGGGCAGCTGTCTGTGTGGAGTTTGCATATTCTTGCTATGTCTGCAATGGCTTCCTCTGGGAGCTCGGGTTTCCTCCCACTGTCCAGAAATGTGCAGGCTAGGTTAAATGGCCAACCTAAATTGCCCATAATGTTCAGGGATGTGTAGAATAGGTGAGTTTGGGGAATGGGTCTGGGTGGGATTCTCTGAGGGTCGGTGTGGACTCGTTGGGCCGAAGGGCCTGTTTCCGTATTGTAAGGATTCTGTCGATAATTCAATGGAAAAGGGCAGTATGTGAAGATTTAACTAGGAAGAAAAAGTGCAGGATTACTGGGAAAATATTTTTTTCCTGGTATCTTTGGAGGTTATGCAACTTCCACTTTAGCTGCTGAATCTTTATAGATACATGAATGCTATGGGGAATTGAGTGCATTATTTCCCCGCATTGCGCCTTTTTAATTTAATTTTCCTCCCCTTGTTTTCCGTCTCCTTTTGTATTTTGTTATTGTCATACTGCCTCAGTGAGCAGTGTTTGGAATTTGTTCTTGAGTAGTTTATTAGTTGTTGATGGCTTTTTATTATCTAAATGATGGTCTCACAAAAAGACCTTGTGACACCGATACTGTCCCTATGTCTGGCCTAGCAGGTCGGATTTCAAGGCCCACCTGCCATAGATGTATATGATTAGATTGCTCCGACGAGGAGCTCGAACAGCTCATCCACTTCACTAACACCTTCCACCCCCACCTTAAGTTCGCCTGGACCATCTCCGATCCCTCCTTCCTGGACCTTTCTATTTCCATCTCTGGCAACCACCTGGAAACCAGTATCCGTTTCAAGCCTACCGACTCCCACAGCTACCTAGAGCACATCACCTGTCACCCACCTTATTACAAAAAGGCCATCCCCAAGTCCCAATTCCTTCACCTCCACCGCATCTGCTCTCGAGATGAGGTATTCCACTCCTGGACATCCCAGATGTCCTCGTTTTTCAAGGATCACAACTTCCCCTCCACAGTGGTTGAAAATGCCCTCAACTGTGTCTCTCGCATTTCCCGCAACTCATCCCTCACGCCCCCTCCCCTCAGTAACAACCAAAACAGAATCCCCCTCGTCCTCACGTACTACCCCACCAGTCTCCGGATCCAACGCATCATCCTCTGACACTTCTGCCATCTGCAATCCGACCCCACTACCAAAGACATTTTTCCCTCCCCAGCCTTATCTGCTTTCCGGAGGGACCACTGTCTCCATGGCTCCCTTGTCCGCTCCACACTCCCCACCAGCCCCACCAACCCTGGCACTTTTTCTTGCCCTGCAGGAAGTGTTACACCTGCCCCTACACCTCCCTCAATACCTTCCCCCTCACCCCCATCCCAGGCCCCAAGAAGACCTACCCCATCAAACAGATGTTCACCTGCACATCTGCTATTGTGGTATACTGTATCCGCTGTTGCCGTTGTGGCCTCCTCTACAATGGGGAAACTATGTGGAGGCTTGAAGACTGCTTTGTAGAGCGTCTACGCTCAGTTCACAACAAACAACTGCACCTCCCAGTCGCAAACCATTTCAACTCCCCCCCCTCCCACTCCTTGGACGACGTGTCCATTCTGGGCTTCCTGCAGTGCCACAACAATGCCACCCGAAGGTTGCAGGAACAGCATCTCATATTCCGCTTGGGAACCCTGCAGCCCAATGGTATCAATGTGGACTTCACAAGTATCATAGTATCCCCTCCCCTGACTGCATTCCAAAACCAGCCCATCTTGTACCCGCCTCCCTAACCTATCCTTCCATCTATCCACTCCTCCCACATCAAACCCCCATCTCCTACCTACCAGCATCATCCTGCCTCCTTGACCTGTCTGCCCTCCCTAGACCAACCTATCCCCTTCCTAACTCTCCACCTACCCTCACCTTTACTGGCTCCAACCCTACCTCCTTGGCCTGTCAGTCTCTTCTCCACCTATCTTCTCCTTTATCCATCTTCTTTCCACCTCTCCCTTTCTCCCTATTTATTTCAGAATCCCCTGCCCCTCCCCCATTTCTGCAGAAGGGTCTAGACCCGAAACATCAGCTTTCCTGCTCCTCTGATGCTGCTTGGCCTGCTGTGTTCATCCAGCTCTGCACCTTGTTATCTCAGATTCTCTTGCATCGGCTGTTCCTACTATCTCTGTCTGATTAGCTTATTGTTTTTAGAAAAAATGGTTTCCTGATGTGATTGGGGCAGGGGAAGGGTGATCTGTGAGGAATTTAATTGTCTCCTTTAATGCAGGACTGTGAAATGTGAATAACTGGATGCGGAAGTCAGACTCAGTCCAGCTTCCTCCTTTTACTGATGGAATATTTATCAAATTAACACATGTCATGGTCATACTTTGGATCTCTTATAGACATAGGAACCATGAACATGAGGTTATGAGCTGCCTCATGCTACCGGAATTAGTCGGTGGGGGGGGGGGGGGGGTGTTGGTTGGGATAGGCATTCGTTTTAAGGTGTTCGGTTTCGTTCTGTCTCTCTTCCAGGTCCAGGTGGACATTCCCCTCCCAAATCCAGACCAGCAGCTACGCCCACATTTGACCTGGGAACAGGGTTGAGGGAAGGGGAAGCAGCATGAGCCTTGACTACCTGGGTTATTTAGCCTGTTTCTTTCATACTGCCCCACTTCCTTACAGGTAGAAGGAGATGCAGCATGTATGTAGATGCTAGATTGTAGATGGTAAATTGGGGGTGGTGACCCTAGTAAATTGGATCCAAGACAGATGGTGAAAAAGGAAATAAGACACCGAGCTTATCCTTAATAGAAATATTCACAGAAAGTTTTACAGATCGCTGATTTCTCATGAAAACTCCTGCCCCAACTTCCAGTATCCTAGCAGTCCCTTTTCCTACTCCTTTGAAAAGACAATAGTTTTTAAAAAAAACCAAAACTAACTCACTGAAAGTCCCTTAAAGCCCACTAATACAAATACGAAACTATGATTTAATTCTGCAAATTTCCTTTAATGTTATTCTCAGTGATGATGAAGAACTCCAGTCCCTTTTTAACCACTATTCATAAAAGACTTCAAATGTACCAATGTACACTAGATATACCGTTTTCAAGGTCACCTGGATGTAATCATAAGAGGCAGGTAGGCAGTGATAATGGGAACTGCAGATGCTGGAGAATCCAAGATAATAAAATGTGAGGCTGGATGAACACAGCAGGCCCAGCAGCATCTCAGGAGCACAAAAGCTGACGTTTCGGGCCTAGACCCTTCATCAGAGAGGGGGATGGGGTGAGGGTTCTGGAATAAATAGGGAGAGAGGGGGAGGCGGACCGAAGATGGAGAGAAAAGAAGATAGGTGGGGAGGAGAGTATAGGTGGGGAGGTAGGGAGGGGATAGGTCAGTCCAGGGAAGACGGACAGGTCAAGGAGGTGGGATGAGGTTAGTAGGTAGGAGATGGAGGTGCGGCTTGGGGTGGGAGGAAGGGATGGGTGAGAGGAAGAACAGGTTAGGGAGGCAGAGACAGGTTGGACTAGTTTTGGGATGCAGTGGGTGGAGGGGAAGAGCTGGGCTGGTTGTGTGGTGCAGTGGGGGGAGGGGACGAACTAGGCTGGTTTGGTGATGCGGTAGGCAGTTGGGTCTAACAATGCCCTCCATGGCTTGGATCTGTTGATAGCCACTGTGGCCAGACTCACCTCAGCAGGTGGCCAAAGCGAAGGAGGATGTGGCTGAAGTGCAGCCAGAAATTAAGAAGAAGCATCTTCAAAATATAGTCAAGTGTAGTCTTTGTATATTGGAACACTCAAAGGTCGCAAAAAAAAGGGTGGCATGGGAGACTGTGAAACTCCTTATCAGACCATTGCATGCAATGCCTTTAAAGCCAGATCCTCTGGCCAGAAACGTCTGTGTACAGAATGGCACGGGGGCAATTTTTGCAAGACTTCCCAAAATATGGGATTGGCTTTTCTGGAGCTAATATGAAATTCTGCCCAAATGAGGATCACGTTGGGTGGAAGTCCACCACATGCTTGAGCCACCATGAGATCAAAAGTGTTGTCAGGGTCAAACACAACTTTTCTTAATTTCTGGATGACTTTGTCTGTGAGCTGAAATCTACTGATGCATATCAAGAAGTTCTGGCGACATCTATCCTGCCCCTCTATATTCATTGTGGTCCCTCACTCTGATCCTCTGAGCAGCCCGAGTTATCCTCCTGCCAGCCATGTGAATCTGACTTGGTAAAAGTGCAGTTTCCTGAGTAATGGCTCCTTGATGCAGTTTGCTACTCCTGAATGGGATAAAGTTTGTGGTCAAGGCAACCTTATTCCTAACCTTGGTCAAGCCCTGCTAAAAGACAGGCAATTCCTGCAAGTCACTGAGACCAATGAGGTCTATGAACAGGGACTGTATAACATAGCTGAAGCTTTGCTTCTGGAAAAAGTATGTTGCTACTACATGCTACTAAAGAGGGGCTTTACATAAAAATATCACAGCATGGTCTGCAGGTGCAAAATTGTCACCTGTTTGCAAAGGCATACCAGCACTTGAATCTCTAAGTGGGAAGCTCAGATCTACAGCAGAGACCAATTCAGTCTTCTGTTCTGGAAGAAGTCAACGAGAATTTTCTGTATCTTAGTGACCAACTCTGGCGGATATCAAAGTGGCCAATTGATAGCACAACATGGCAGTCGTTAAATGGTTTATGTTAAGCATTTGGAGTATCTTGTCCAGCACCCTAGTTGAGTGGTGATTTTGACTTCAGCTCTTGCCAGTCCACTGGCCAGACACCCTCATCAGGGTTGAGGTAGATCCCCAAGTAGAGGATAAGAATAGTGCTCCATGCAAAAGTCCTTAGCTTCTCCAGCAGGGGTGCCCATTCACCACTGACTGACAAGAATCTGAAATATCTTCCCTAGCTGATTCTGGCAGAGGATGCTGTAGAGTAGATTTCCTGGCTATCATGTATCCAGCACAGGTCATTTTGAGCTGGGGTAAATGAAGAATGCACATTAATGTAAGTTGAAAAGAAGACCTCCACACCTGACCAGCACACAACAAATCCCATCAACCACCTCCACTAGACGTGTAGGAGTGAGCTAGTAGGTAGCAAGTGAGTATCAATACAGAGGAGTGTAGGGAGATGCATTTGGTAGGAAAAACACTAAAAGACAATATAAAGTGGGGGTACAGGAGCAGGAGCTGATTGTGTATATTGGCAGGACAGGTTGCTCAATCCTAACCTTCAGCATGAGAATCACTTTATCTGTCATATCCACCATATTTACCATGTTCTTTTCATATTTGTCAAAAAGATGAGTTTGTGAAGTACAGAGTACCCCATCATCCATTAATTGTGGATTCTGCAAGTTTATAGTTAAACCCAATTAAACTAGATGAATGTACCCTAATAGTTCAAGTACCTAGTTGGAGAATTATTGTCTTCCATTGCACCCTTTCACTTTACCCACACCATTCCACTTCTGGTGATCCTCTTTCATAATATACTAAATCTAAAGGATTAAAATAATCTTGTGCTAAACTCTATTCTTGAATAAAGAATATTATAACTGTTTACTAATAATTAGCTTTTTATTCAAACTGCTAAATTTTCTTATATTTTATACTAGGTGTTTTTCTAACTAGTTTCTCTATGAATTAACACATGTCTTCCGAAAATTTCACGTGCATTTTCATTATCTACTGGCTCGAGGAAGCACTTAAATTAGTCAACAGGGTTTTCCATTTACCAGTCTGTACTGATTTTGCTTGATAAGCTCGTGCTTCTTAAGTATTTGCTATTTTATCTTGTATGATGGATTAAAAGAGCTTGTCCATAATTAACGTTACACTGAGGAAATAGCTGGTGATTAAGTGGATGATTATATGTATTGGTGGTGGATGTTGCCAGAAATAACATCAGAGCTGATAGAACAGTAAATCATCTGTTGTGATTTTGACATTTCGTGTGTATTGCATTACACAGCAATCAGATACAGCATTCTATCAATGGTTCCTTTCTTCATTGTTGCAGTGCCTTCAGAATTCTTCTAGAAACTGATGAAGACCGGCTGCTAGTTGTTTTCAATCGGGGTCTAATTTTGATGACAGAGGTATAGTAAACTGGATCCTTATACTCCTTGTATTATGCTTTTTTGCAAGACATTAGGCTTATATTCATTGTTTGCTAGTCAAAGATGGAGTAGACAGTATGTTGTGTTGAATTTCAGTTTGTTTTTTAAAAAATTCACGTACACCCATTACAAACTACAGTATACACTCTTTCTTGAAATGTGAAAACAGTAAAGATATTTTATCTGCTAATCTCGCCACAATATCATGATAATATGCAGTTGCTCATTTTTAGTAGATTGGAAAATGCCTGTAGAGCTGTTAATTTATGTCAGTTACTTTCTGACTTTAGTTAAACTGCAACTGCAAATAAACTACTATGTAGTTCTGTCAAATTGTGTTCAAAGGAAATGGTAACATTGTGATAAACTTACTCGGCTAGTAATCCAGAAGCTTAGACCAGTGCTCAAAGAACATTTGTTCAAATCTCTACTATGGCACCTGGAAGAATTTATATTCAATTGCTAAGTGTGGAATGAAAAGCTAGTTTCAGTACTTTCTTTTATCGGCTCATTTGTTCAATGAGTGTGATTGCCAGCAAGAATGACATTTACCGCTAATACCTAATTGTCATTGAGAATCTGGTGGTGAGCTGTCTTCCTAAACCCTGCAAACTGTGTTGCAGAGGTACCAGCACAATCAGTTCAGAAGGGAATTCCTAGTTTTTGACCCAATTATAGTGAGGAAGCAGTTACATTGTTCCAAGTAACTCTCCTCAAGCTTAGAGGAGAGTGTACAGGTGAAGGTGTTTCTACTTTCTGCTGCTCTTATTCTTCTAGGTTATTGATGTGTGTTTGAAATGGAGGAGATTTGGCACATTGCTGCAGTTGCCTCCTATGCATAACTACCGCTATGTGCCAATGTAGGGTGAATCTTTAAGTTGGGATAATGACTCAAAACGGACTGCAACAGCTCAAGAAGGCAGGTCTCCACTACCTTCTCGAGGACAATTAAAGATGGATATAAATGTTGGCTGAGCCAATGAAGCTTGCATCCCATGAAATAAACCTTTCAAAAATTGAGAATATTCCATCAAATAACTGACCTGTGAATGGAAGATGATGGGTAAACTTTGGGAAGTTAGGAAGTCAAATTATTTGTTACAGAATTCCCATTCTTGGATCAGAGAGTGATGCAGAGGCATACAGGTCTACGTTGCACAGGGCATGTGCTAGGCGAGATCAAAGTTAGCAAGATCAGTGTTATTTGATTTAAAAGAAGATCAGTTAGGAACATCTAACAAATGTTGGTTTTGCCAGTGAAGTCCACATCCCGTAAAAGGATTTAAAAAGTATAATACTGGCAACACATTCTTCATAGTAAATACTAATTTAATCCACCGACAACACGCAAAGTGTGTACCATCTTGAAGATGTAC
The DNA here is from genome assembly GCF_030684315.1 of Stegostoma tigrinum. Classification (NCBI taxonomy): domain Eukaryota; kingdom Metazoa; phylum Chordata; class Chondrichthyes; order Orectolobiformes; family Stegostomatidae; genus Stegostoma; species Stegostoma tigrinum. The sequence continues at coordinate 41,150,483 of NC_081362.1, forward strand.
AGCAACAATTTCTCTAGTCTCCAATGACAGCATCTTCTAAGGCCATGACCTCCACAAAGTCAAGGATTGCAGGTGCATAGGATCACTGCCTGCAGTCCGCCTCCAAGTCTCTCACTGTCCTGACTTAGAACTATATCACCATTGTTTCACTGTCAGTTGGTTAGAATCGGGGAACGCGCCCTGTGGGTGTACCTCTATTATATCAATTGCAGCAGGCCAAGATGATTCACACCACCACCTTGAGGGAATTAATGATGTGCTGTGAATGCTGGCCTTGCCAGTGACACGTGTCCTATAAGCCAATAACAGAAAAAGGATGTACAGTCAGTGAGATGGAATAGAATGTTTGATTTATTTGATGAATTCCCATCCAAATGTAACAAATAACAAAACAAACTAAGATGTCCTTAGTTCATTCTAAGGCTTGGAGATGTGTCAGATGACAATATATATCGTATTGAGCTTGCCAAGGTAAATAACAACCTTCAATCCATGCTTTAAGAAAGCATCCAATTAGAACATTAAGAAAGCATCCAAAGTAATCAATTGAAAACAAAGCTTCACTTTTTAATTGTTTTCAGTGCATCCTAATTAATCAATTGCAGTTATCTTTTGCTGTTATTCTATTTATTCGGGGACATTGTTAATTTTGTTAGACAATGTTAGGGAGCAGTTGAAAAATACAGCAATAGTATTGCACAAAGTGGGTTGGTTTGGTTCATTTGTGATTGTATTGAGTTGGCCATAATTCTTTTGATATCAAGAAATCAAAACAATTAGTTCTGATTTTCTTCTAAATTTTTCAGTCTTTTAATACTTTGCACATGATGTACCATGAAGCTACAGCTTGCCATGTGACTGGGGACTTGGTCGAACTTCTCTCCATTTTCTTATCTGTTCTGAAATCTACACGTCCATATCTGCAGCGGAAAGGTTTGTTGAGTTTTGGTGTTTTTTATTGGGTGATTTTGATTTATTTTTGTGGAAGGGTTTTTTAACTGTCTCCAAAGGCTATCTAATGAAAGTTTAATGTTTTTGATGGATTATTTTAAATCCATTCTCTCATGCCCCTTGTAATGGAGGGTTGGAATGCCAAGAAGGAAATTTACTATTGATGTTAGACAGTTTTTATTTTCAAAAATAGTATTTGCAGTGTGGAGACTTAATAATTACAAAAGCCTTTAACAAAATTTTAAATTTTCACCTTTTGATGTTTGCAGCTCACATAAGATGTCCTTACTAGCACAACAGAATATTGTTTTGCACTAGAACATGCAACTCATTCTTTGATGTTGTATCCTTGTGTATTCTTCTTTTTTTTTGTTTTGGGATTTTGTGATGTAATATATTTCTTAAATATTTTGTCCTCCTTGCTACGCTATACTAGTATTGATTGTTTGTTTCCGACAATAATATATATCATTTTAAAATGATTTGCAGCTTTCACATTTCAGATTCATTATGTTTTAACTCTGTTTACAGATGTTAAGCAAGCCTTGATCCAGTGGCAAGAAAGAATCGAATTTGCTCACAAGCTTCTCACATTATTAAATTCCTACAGTCCGCCAGAACTCCGAAATGCTTGTATAGGTAATAATACCATGAGGTCATACATCAACTGCAGCTAAATAAATTTAAATTGTAATCTGTAGTTTCTCTGGATTGGATAGTCTGAAAATTAATATTGTGCTGCATTCAATTGACAGGTTGCTGCTAGGGCTATTTCTGATGTAAATTTTGACTAGTAAAGATTTGACTAGGTAAACATCTCCTGTTGAATGATTAGAGGATCCTGCATGAAATGACTCAAAGTTCACCATAATTTTTGCTCCACAATATAAAAGCACAATTCATCACAATTTAGCACTTATCACTCTGACGCCGGTCTCTTGGTTGCTGGTATTTCTTTTATATGTTCACAAGGTATGGTCAGCACTTATTGCATGTTCCTACTTGCCATTGAGAAGGTAGTAATGATGAAGGGTCTAGGCCCGAAACGTCAGCTTTTGTGCTCCTGAGATGCTGCTTGGCCTGCTGTGTTCATCCAGCCTCACATTTTATTATCTTGGAATCTCCAGCATCTGCAGTTCCCATTATCTCTAGTAATAACCTGCTGCTTTTTTGAATTGTTGCAGTCTGTGTCATGTAGAAAGGGAGATCCATTATTTTCACTTAGCCACAGTGAAAGAATAGCAGCATAGTTCCAAGTTAGGATGATGTGTGTGGAACTTGCAGATGGTGATGGACCCATGCATCTACTGCCCTTGCCCTTCCAGGTGTTAAAGGGTCTGGAAGGAGCTTTGGTAAATTGCTGCTGTGTAACTTATGAATGCTACATACTGCTGCGTCTGTACATCAGTAGAGAGAGTAAATAAGGTGGTGAACAGTGTGCCAATATAGCAGGCTGCTTTTGTCCCAAATGGAATCAAGATTCTTGATTGTTGGAGCTACACTTATCTAGGCAAGTGGAAGGTATTCTATCACACTCGTGGCAAGTGCCTTGTTGATTGATGTTGGTTCCTGGCAGTTGTTTTTCTTTTACACATTACTGAGATGTGAGTATTGCTGGTTAGGCCAAGATTTGATGCCTATCCCTAATTACCCTGGAGAAAGTGGTGGTGAGCTGCTACCTTGAAATGCAACAGCCCTTGCGCTGTAGGTTCAACCATGGTCCTGTAACAAAGTTTCAGGATTTTAATGTAGCAACAGTGACGAGTTGGTGATATGGTTTCAAGTTAAAATGGTGTGTGGCTTGGAATGGGGCTTGCAGGTTCCATCACTGCACTACTTCTTTTGGATGGTAAAGGTTGTGAATTTGGAAGATGCCATCAGAGGACGACTGGAAGTGCTACAGTAGATGGTACAGGTGTCAAACAACTCAACTGTTTGTCATGCTGCAGACATTCAGGTCTGTGGAGAGTATTTCTTTACAATATTGACTTGTGCCTTGAATAACGTGGATAAGCACTAGGGAGTTGGCAACTGGATTACACGTGTTAGAATTCCTCACCACTAAGTTTGGGAGAGTTTGGAAAGTGCTGACAAGTGAAATGGGGTGAGATGCTGCAGTTTATCTGTAGATACTATGCACTGTTGCAATTGAGCATTGGTGGTGGAGAGAGTGAATATTGAGTGGCACGCATGTTATTTGCTAATCATCAGTCCAAGCCTAGGCATTGTCCAGCACTTGCTGCATATAGATATGGACTGAATGCATCATAAAATTGTGAATGGTACTGAACATTGTGCAGCTATTAGTGAACGTCTTCACTCCTCCCCTTTATGGTGGAGGGACTGTTTTGGTGAAACAGCTGAAGATGGTTGAACCTAGTAAACTACCCTAAGGAACCCCTACATTGATGCCCTGACACTAAAATGATTGACTTCCAACAGCATGCAATTAAGGAACAAGAGTAGTTCACATGGCCCTCGAAGCCTGCTCCACCATCCAACAAGATCATGGCTGATTTGCTTTTAATCTCAACTCTACCTTTCGGTGTACTTCTGATTGCTAAGGGAATGAAAAACAATCAAGAGTCTATCTTCCTCTGCCTTAAAAATATTTTAAGATTCTGCATCACTGCCTTTTGAGGAAGAGAATTCTAAACCCACTCTCTGGGAGAAAGGAAGATTCCTTATCCCTGTCTTAAATGGATAACTCCTTCATTTTTAAACTATAATCTCTAATCCTGGATTCTCACACAAGAGGAAACAACATCCTTTCCACATCCATCCATCAAATCCCCTCAGGATCTTGTGTTTCAGTTAAGTCATCTCTGACTCTCCTAAACTTACTCCTACGGCAATCTGCTCATTGCAAGTATTAGTCTAGAAAACCTTCTCTGAACTGCTAACCGTGCATTAACATCCTTCTGTATGTAACCTGACCAATACTGTACACAGTATTTCAAATACAGTCTCAACCAAAACTGAAGCACAACCTCCCTACCCTTGCATTCAATTCCCCTCACAGTAAAGCATAACATTCTGTTGGCTTCCCTGATTAGTTGCTGTACCTGCACACTAACCTTCTGCAATTTATTCACTAATGCACACAGATCTCTCTGCGTCTGAGTTCTGCAACCTCTCACCATTTAGATGATATTCTTCCTTTTTATACCAAAATGGACAATTTCCCACATTGTACTCATTTGCCTGATATTTGCCCACTCACTTAACCTACCTGCATCATTTTGTAGGCTCCCTATTTCTTCTTTCACAACTCTTTCTGATCTATATTTGTGTTATCAGCAAATTTAGCTACCACACCCTTGGTCGCTTCATCCATATAATTTATATAAATTGTAAAGAGTTAAGGCTCCAACATCAACCACTGTGGCAGACCGCTTGTGACATCCTACCTGCCTGCCTGGCAAAGTTTCGTTCCTATTTTCTGCTTTCTGTTAGTCAAACAACCTTTTATCTATGCCAATATGTTACTCAACACCATGAGCGTTTATCTTACACAATAACCTTTGTGGCCTCTTATCAAATAGCCACAGCCATTTTCCTTTGCTCAATATGGCACCAACCAGAAGAGAGCTTTTGCTCTGATTTTAAGTTGATTTTGGCCTTACTAGGGTTCCTTGATGTCGTACTTGTTCTACTCCTGGCTTAATGTCAAGGACAGTCACTCTCACTTTTACCGCTTTTGTCCATGTTTAGGCCACAGCTGTAATGAGGTCAAAATATGAGTGGCCCGGAGTCCAAACTAAGTCTAAGTGAGCAGTTTATTGCTGAATATGTGCTGCTTAGGAATATTGTTGATCTTGACTTCGCTGTTGCTTGAGAGTAGATCGATGGGACAGTATTGGGCAGTGGTGGATTTACCATGCATTTTGTGGGCAAAATTGAGTGACGCGAGTGCAAGTGTTCTTCAGAAATTGTAGGTAAACACTTGATGTTCAGTTAGAGCAATTTATCTTTATATATATTTGTGACTGTCATTAAACTGGAGGCAACAGCAATAGTAAATATGTAAATTCTTTAAGATAGCTTGGTAATCTATAATTGTTTTAAGAATGTGTAATAAAATTAATGGTAAGAGTTTGATATGAATGATAACCTGATATTGTCCTAATTAGTCATGTTTACTGCAAACAGGGAGTCCTTTTTTCCATTGGAAAGATTATAGAAAGCTTAAGAGATTTTTGTAGAGTATCAAGTCCCCATGTTCATCTGGTATGGCTGACAAAATTGAATATTTTCCTTAGAAAGAGACAATCATTGATGTTGGCAAGTGAGGTGAACCTCTGTCCAGAAAGGTTTGCTGAATAAAAACATTCATTTGCATCATTAGAAATTTGTTTACCTGTTCCTTCGTACCAGGTTAATTTAAAATGTGTCTTAGTTACTGAATAAAAGATAATATCAAGCTTTCTTATCTAAACACAACATAACCTTTGCTAGGTTTAGAATTAGAATCGGTTGTTAGGTCGCTCCAGAGCATTTTGCTCATCAAAACCTACATCTCCTGGAAAAGAAAATGAAGAGTTAAACAGGGAATTCAGGCCCAAAGTTAAGAATTATCTTAAATTTTACAATAACGTGAAGAGTACCATGGGTGTTTGTCGGTTGAAATTTTTTTCCAAGGCTTGAACGTGTAAAAAAAGGCAGACATAGGTGAAATCAGTAGTGAGAAGCTAAAAATTGGACCAGGAGGTTCAAAACAATTTGACATTTGTCATCTATCTCTAATTAAGAGCAAGGGAAATTGCCAAATCAAGAAAGTAAGAAACACTATGATAGGATTTCTTCATGGATTCCAATCCATAGCTGCCTGTATTCAGAAGACAGATGGTACATCGGCAATATTATTTTTGATAAAGTTAACTAGACAAAACAATTTGTTCGACCTTTGGTCTCATTTCAAGCAGGATTTCTGGGCCCGTACGGCACAATCCAATGCTGATTTTAAAAAGCAACATGGAGTGCAAGAGCAAGGTTACTGGTTTGTACAGGCTACAAATCTAATGTTGGTAGAAAAGTTTGAAATTGGAAACGTGTCCATTTTGGTGGAATATGATGCTGCTTCCATTTACACTAAAAATTATGACACGGTGCAGCCCAAAATAATGTGACTGAGGACAACATGTCAAGAGTTTTTAAAGAGCAAAGGATGGTAACAGCAATGGCCTTAAGCCAGCCAAATCTGTATTGGGCTTTGTAAGATTGTAAAGTAATGCCATGTTTGTAATGAAGTCTGTTTTGTAAATACAATGCATTATTATTGTAGCCAGTGTAACATGGAGTACATTATTTAATAAATTGTTTGGGATATTAAGACCTAGCTGTTTTTCCAGGTGCTGTAAAGTGAAATTTACTGTATGGTAACATTTTCTGTGGGGGTAGGGTCTGATAGTTTTGGGAAATATGGTGACCTATGACTCAAAAACAGTCATCGCATCAGTTATTAAGGCATCACTTGAAATTTTCTTGGATAGTCAGAAATTCCGAATCCTTGATCTGGAATTTGTTCCAATAGGAGAGAACTTAAGACAGAGGTTATTTGGGCAGATATAGAAGAGAGCTGGAGAGTGAAGGCATCTGCAAAGCTTTATGAGAGCTGTTTGAGGCACTACATTAGCATGCTTGAAAGATTTAAAACCTGCAAAACTGCAAGTTGTTTGGATTTGCTAAAGATGTAGATTTGTTTTTACCAGAAGTAGCCAAATGGTTAATTGAGGTGTTATTCATTGGTCATTCAGAAAGGAATTTTGTCAAGAATTGTAACTTGAGTGGGGGGGTGGACTTAGAAGTGTGTCTTGGCGTCGATTGTATCTGTAAAACCCAGGGATTAAAGCTATTGTCAGATAGGACTCCTGACCCATCCTACATGAATAAAGAATATCATATGGAACTGTGAATCTAGATATTGGAATACATGCTGAAGGCAAGTGTTTTTGGTTGTACAAAATGTTTCTTTGTTGTCTTGACTGTTCGGTGAACAATGTAAAATTTACTTTTGTATTTGAAGCATCATCCTGTTAAATTCTTATGTAATTTGTGGTGGTTTTGATGCATGTTAAAGTTAAAACTATAAAAAGCAGAATCTTGGACAGAGTCTTCTGCTCTCCCTGTTGACAAACTCAGAGGTGGGAAGGACATTTGATTGGATGGGTCCATGATATACCTTAGCCCTACCACTTTTGCCTGTTCACAGAAATTAAATTCTGTTTGGAAGGCCCTTGTTCAACTTCCCTGCACCACTTTCCATGGAGGCCACCAAGTACCCACTTGAGGATCACTTAAGGCCCTCATCCAATCACAGCTGAGACTAACCCAGCTGCAAGTTGGCCTATTGTCAGTTAGCTACCTGTCACCACAACGGGGGGAGCATGGGATGTGTAGTTGTGATAATGATGTGGATTCCTTGATCCTAGTGCCTGATCCTGGGGCGCTAAGGGATGCAACAACCACAACTGCTCAGTGGTGGCGTTGAGTGAGAGTTACCGACCTCTGGCTGTGAGGTCTTGGTGTCAGGTGAACGTCCACGTGTGGCCTGGCCATTGCCTGATTGATGTCAGGTTCAGCAGGCCTTCACAAAACCAGGCACCGTGGGTATCTCTCTGGCTGTCAAGCCAGTAGGTGAGATCCCTGATGCCAGATCAAGATCTCCTCATAAATTTTGGTAAATTCTTCATTTGAGGGAAATTTCATAAATTTGATTGCTTTGGAGATTGGTAACAGTTTGTAAAAAGAAATGTTATAAATCCCAGTGTTTACAAATTATATGTGAATGATTCCTGGCATTGTATGAAGACAGTGTTCAAATCTTGGTATGGTTGACCAGTAGGGATTTTCAGGGATAATGGGGTCTTTTTCAGCATGACAGCTAATAACTTAGTGGAGTTCCACAGGGGTCCATGTTGAGACCATAACTATTCACATTATCCTTTAATGATCTGGGCAAAGGAACTGAGGGCATTGTTGCCACGTTTGCAGATGACATTGAGATAGGTGGAGGGACAGATAGTGTTGAGGAAGTAGGAAGCCTGCAGAAGGACTTGGGCATACTAGGATAGTGGACAAAGAAATGACTAATGGAATACACAATGGGGAGATGTGAGGTTATGTGCTTTGGTAGGAAGAATAGATGCGTAGATTATTTTCTAAATGGGAAAGGCTTCGGAAATCTGAAGCACAAAGGGCCTTGGGAGTCCTAGCTCAGAATTCTCTTAACTTTAACATGCAAGTTCACTTGGCAGTTAGGAAGGCACTTGCAATGTTAGTGCCTTTTCCAGAAGACTAGAATGCAAGAGGATGCCGAGGCTGTAGAAGGCTCTGGTCATGCTGCATTTGGGATATTGAGCCGTTTTGGGCCCTGTGAGGCATTTTACAGGAATGATCGTGAGAATGAAGGGTTTGTCACATAAGGAGTAGTTGGGGACTCTGGATCTGTACCTAATGGAGTTTAGAAGGATTAAGAGGATCTGTTTAACACTTACAGAATACTGAGAGGCTTGGATAGAGTGGACATGTTTCTACTAGTAGGAGAGACTAGGACCAGAGGACACAGCCTTAGTGAAAGGATAAACTTTTAGAACTGAAATGAGGAATTTCCTCAGCTGGAGGGTGACCGTTCTGTGAAACTCATTGCCACATAAGGCTCTGGAGGCCAAGGCATTGAGTGTATTTAAAACAGATATGGGGATCAAGGGTTAGGAGAGAAGATAGGAGAATGAGGTTGAGAAACATTTCAGACATGATTAAATGGTGGAGTACACTCAATAGGTTAAATGGTTTAATTCTGCTGCTATGTTTTATAATGTTAAGGTCTTTGGTTATTTCTGATTCTTTATTCTTTTTATCATCCCCAGTTTTCGGTGGCCCTGACAAAAACAGAAAAAAAGAAAATCTGTAATGTGTGATGAGGTCACATTACTAGTTATTGATTCAGTAACACATGGATATGTACCCACAGTTTGCGATATGTTGAGTTCCTGATCTCAAGTAATTTGTAAATAGAGATTATGAATATTTTCTTTATAGGCAAAAGGAGAAATTAGAGATGAGTCCATCTGGGTTATTTACTTCTAATCAGAAAACTTTAGCTACAGCATTCAGTTTGAGAAGTGGAATTGTATTCCACGTGACTATTAGCCTAAAGCTGTGGCAGGACAAAATATAAATTCAAAATATAAATGCAATATTTCTGTGTTCGTTGCTCTTGTGAGTTTTTCTGCCCATCTTTGAAAAATTAACTTGTATGTTTGTACTGACCACAATGTTGATAGAAAACGAAATGTAAGGAATTTGAAACAAGCTTGGGATTTGTGATGGACATGAGATAGGGAGTTTGCATTTGGATTACAGTAGCTAGATTTAAATGCTCATAATTTTAGTCTAGTAGTTGGAACTGAAATCACTTTAAGAAATCTGTATGGTAACTTTTTTTAATTTCAGGAATAGTTTGTAGAAAATTACACCTTTTTGGCCAGCCACTTCATTACATCCACTTACCAAAAGAAGAAAAACTTGTATCAAAGTGCAATTCAAGCAGGTGTTTTTGAAAATAACATCTGTATCTCAAAAAAAAATTACAACTACACTGCTTCACACTTCAAAATAACTCAATGAATTGATCATTTTTATTTAGAAAGAAAAGTCCATGGTGGGACATACCAAAAACAACATCTAGAAAATGATTCTTTTTGTGTACATTAAAGAAATTTATCATTGCTTCCTAGATGTTTTAAAAGAACTTGTCCTTCTGAGTCCTCATGATTTCCTTCATACTTTGGTGCCATTCCTTCAGCACAATCATTGCACCTGTCACCATAGTAGTATACCAAGTAAGTACAATCTTTTACACAGTTAACTGGAAGATAATAATAACAAATAAATCTCTACTTGCTTTGGAAGGTTCTGTTTCACTCTTCATCTTTTAAACTAATTTTACAGTGTCTTTAGGGCCCTATTTCCCCTGTCGTGAGAATATAAAGTTAATGGGTGGAAAAAACAATATACGTCCTCCCCGTCCCGAACTCAATATGTGCCTCTTGCCCACGATGGTGGAAACAAGTAAGGTATGTAGAGATCTATGGAAGTGTTTTATGCAGCAGACAATTTACTATGTGTTTCAGAGATTAAATGTAACAGAAAAATTAACACTTTGTTGAGGTAGTTTCATTGTGAAACTTGATAAGTTTCTACTTTAAAAGCTGCTGCTGCTGCTGTTAGGAGCCCCAATTGCTGCAGTAGCAGTGCTTTTAAAAATATATGACAGATTTGCAATACCTCCACTAAGGAAGTAGTATTTGATGCCCATTCCTAGGCAAAAGTCAGTCGTGACAAAATAGAAACAGCAGCCAAAGTTCTGGCAAACTGAACATTCAGTCTATCAGTTTACTACATAGAATGCCATTGAGTCATGGAGTGAGAATGTATCTGGCAATCACATTTGGTAAATCGGAATTCATGCTTTTATTGCAGAGCAGTGCTTTATCCAAACCCTATCCTTGTGTATTTTGTTCATGGCCCATCTGCTTGCTGCCTTCAATATCTTAGATAATTCCCTTCACTTACTACAACGTAAATGTAAATTTATATGTCACTTCTCAGCTTTTTTATTTTGTAACAAAGGTGGTTTTTCAATCGTCAAAGCCTTTGGTTTGTGATTTCCCTCAGCAGGCTGTGAAGGGATTTCTTTATATTAGTTCATGGAATGTAAATGTCATTGACAACGGCAGTAGATGCTACCTAACTCTAATTGTCCTTGAGATTTGATGGTAGCCACTGCCTTAACAACTGCAGTCTATTTTGTGTTGATAAACTTTCACTTTTGTTAAGGAGAGTATTTTAGACTTTCACCCGCACCAATACAGATTTTCTCAAACTGGCACCACCTGTTCCTCTGTGTCAGTTGTTTATGTCAATTTGGATTAGTAATGTTAATTGATAAAAACCCACTAGTAAGATTTAATTTTTTTTTGAAAAGGCAGTCTGTGCTTCAGAATTGGCTTTGGGTTTCTCTTCCCAAATAAACATTAGCATAACAAAAGGTTTTGAAGGTACCCTGTGGTTTCGTTCTAAATTTATGATTAAATATTCTGTATGCGAGAATACATGCGCATTTAAATGTTTGCAATTTAGATTTGTCATCATTAAACTGTTTAAAGTATGAAGCATTTTGTGTTCCATAAAATCTAAGATGAAAAATTTGCTGAGGCCATGATCTCCTTGAGTAATTTCAGTCTATTTTGCAGGGAAAAGATGATGTTTATGATCGAGTACTGCTGGATTATTTCCTTTCTTACCATCAGTTCATCCATCTCTTATGTCGAGTAGCAGTGAACTGTGAAAAATTTACAGAAACTCTAGTGAAATTAAGTATGTATCAAACTGACTTTTTTAAACAGATAGCATAAATACATGCAGTGAATGTATCAGTGTTCTAGTCTGGTAGTTCGTGTACCAAAATAATTTTTAAAATTTAGCATTTCCCAATGAAGATTATATTCCTTTACTCTCTCATTGTAGATTTCCGAGAGAAAGCAACCACTTAGGGCCCATGTAATGCTGAAGAATGCCTTGACAAATTAAGTTCTAACTAATTATTCTATGACAACATTTTGAATAGACTTATGTGATGTAATTTGTGTGCATTACTAAAAGATTCTTCTGCTTTTGTTTATCTTGGATTGTTTTGTGATTCAGTGGAGCCTTAAGGTTTGTTAGAAGTTTCTGTAATTTTTTTCGGCTTAAGGGATATGGCCATGTTTAGAGCGAGATTTTTGGACGCCAGTTTTACTTTGAGTCTTCAGCAGTCCCAAGGGAAGGATAGAGTGAACTAGATTGCCTTAGGCTAAAGTGTTAATGTCAGTCCCAAAGCGGAAATATTGGGATAAAACCTTGAAGAGGTTGCTTAAAGATGAGTACGTTGAAGGCCTGGTTTATGATAACTTCAGCAAGAAGCTATCTGTAGTTCTCGTCTAAAAATTGAAGTCAGAAGTGATTTAAACTACCAAGGTGTATGATACAGAGATTCCTTGGAATGTGGGAGAATGAGGTGGCGACCTTATTGCGCTGTGTAAAGTCATGAGGGACATAGATACAATGAATGCATATAATCTTTTTCCCCAAAGATTGGGAGTTGTAAACTAGAGGTTGTAGGTTTAATGTGAGGGGGATAGACTTAAGAAGGACCTGAGGGGACAACTTTTTCATGCAGAGAGTGGTGCATATGTGGAATGGGCTGCTGAAAAAAGTGGTTGAAGCAGGTACAATGGCAGTGTTTAAAAAAACGTTTGGATAGGTGCATGGATGAGAAGAGTCTAGAGGGATATGGACCAAATTGCAGGCAATTGGAACTAACCGAGTGGGTACCATGATCAGCATGGACCAGTTTGGGCTGAAAGCCTGTCTCCATGCTGTATTACTCTATGACTCTAATATTGTACGAGTGGTGATTTGAGTATTGTATCAGGTGTGTTCTGGGTAACATACATAAGCTGTTTCGCTATTTTGTCTTTGCAATTTGCGTAGGGTGTTTTTTGGATTAATAGAGTGTTTGTTTTAAAATGTTTGTATTATATAGAGATGTTTGGCTGATTCTATTTATCTTAATTTCTTTTGTTAATAAACTTCTACTGTAATTGTTAAAGCAAAATCTGCAACATCGCATGCTTATGCTTTAGTAAGACACCATGCAGTTAAGACAAAAACAAACAAAGATATGATAGATCCTAGGCAGAACCCTGTCTAAATCAGGTTTGTCCAGTAATAACATCAACTGGGATCCAAACACTTGCATGTGTTACAAAACTGGTTTATTCGTATGAACATAGAAAATAGGAGTAGGAAGATGCCATTTGACTCTTTGAGCATTTTGTGCATTGAAGAACATCATTACTGACCTGATCAGTTGTCTTTTTCCATTTTCGTAACTGCCCTCCATAACTTGGATTTCTTTGTAGACTCAGAAATCTGTCTAATTTAGCTTTGAATAAACATGGGTCAATAATCGCACCTCCACTGATCTCTGCAGTAGGGAATTCCAAAGATTAATGAAGCTGAGAGAACAACTTTTATCACAATCTTAAATAAGATTATCCTTATTCTGAAATTGTATCACTAGTTTAAGATTCACCCAAGAGCGGAGCCATCATTTCCAATATATGCTGTCACACCTCCTCCGGATCTTATATTTCACGAAGATCACTTCTGAACAAATATAGCATCAACCTACTCAACCTTTCCTCATTGGATAAGCCCGTCAACTCTGGAAACAGTTCAGTAAGCCTTCTGTATACCACCTCCAATGTATATAGATCCCTCCTGAAATAGGGACACCAGAATTTGCATACATACTCTAGGTGTGGTTTCAACAATGTCCTGTGCAGATGTAACAATACTTCCCCACTCTCATGCTCCATACCTTTTACAATAAAGGCCAAATTCTATTTGCCTTCTTAATTACTTCTGTCTGCATGCTAAGTCTTTGTGATTTGAGAATGGTGACTCTGGTTGTCTGCTATGCTGTAATCATATTCAGCCCATTAAGTTTGTGTTGTGAAGCATTCATTCTGTGCCAGTGCCTTTGTAGTCTTGCTCATCCTTCTTTCTCAGATACTAATCCCATTCACTCTTCACTGTCCCAATTGACCACGTTTTCACCATATTCTTTATTTGCTCATTGCTGACCTGGCCTGCTTTTATTGAGGAATAAAAAAGTGGGGGTGGCCGCTTTGAACTGCTGTAATAAATGGAGATTAGGTACATACTGACAGGATGGAAATTCTAGGATTTGGACTGAGCAATAGCGAAGGATTGGCGATATAGTTCCAAGTCAGAATGGTGGCTGGTTTGGAGAGAAATTTGGAAGTGGGTTTTCCTATGCTGCTACTGTCCTTTGTCCTTCTAAATGGCAGAGATTGCAGATTTGGAAGGTACAGTCAAAAAAGCCTTATTGAATTGCTGCAGTGCATCTTGTCAACAATATATGCTGCTGCCACTGTGGGTCACTGGTGCATGGCGTGCTAATTAGGTAGGCTTCTTTGTCCTGGGTGGTTTTGAATTTCTTAGACCATAAGAGTGGAAGTAAGGCCATTTGGCCCATTGAGTCCACTCTGGCTGAAGAAATGTCTCCTCATTTCCATTTTAAATTTACCCCCTCTAATTCTAAGGCTGTGCCCACGGGTCCTAGTCTCCCCGCTTCTTGAGGCTCTGTGAAGTGCTCTTAATCAGGCAAGTGGAGAATATTCCTTTACACTCCTGACTAGTACTTTTTAGATGATGATGAATAGGTTTGAGGAATCAGGAGCTAGGCACTTTGTTACTAATCCATAGACCCTGGTCTACTTTTGTAGTGTCTCAGGCAATCTATTTCAGAATCTAGTAACTCACTGAGTGAAGAAGCTTTTCCTTATGTTGCCATTGTTCCTTTTGTTAGTTACCTTAAATCTGTGCTGTCTGATTCTCTATCCTTTTACCAATGGGAACAGATTTTCCTAATTACTTTGACCAGTTCCATCATGGCTTTGTCAACCATGGCAGAATCTATTTTTCTCTGAGGAAAACAGCCACACCTATTCCATCTGTCTACATAAGTTTAATGTCACATATAAGGAGCTTTTCTCATTAACCTTTTTCTACATCCTTCCGGAAGTAAAATTGAGAAGTCGTTGGGAAAGTTTTAGAGTCTATAATTAATGCTGGTAGTACATCAGCATGGATAGAGATTGCCCAAGTAATAGAAGGCAAAGATTTGGGATAGGGAGATATTTTCAAGCTGGAAACATATAACTAATGGTGTGTCACAGGTATTCAGTGCTGGGACTGTAAATTTTTACAATGTTAATAACTTGAATGAGGGAAATGAATATCCCATTATCAAGTTTGCAGATGGCATAAAAATGGGTGGTAAGGCAAGTGGTGAGGATGAAACAGTCTATTGAGAGTGTCACATTAAAGAAATGAAGATGATCTTGGCAGTTGGAATATAATGTGGGAAAGTTTGTAGAATGCACTTTGGCATGAATAACAGAGACACTGCTGTTTGAATGAAGACAGACTGCAGGAAGCTGCAGCACAGAGGGGTTTGATGGTTCTCAGGCATAAATCACAGAAAGCTGGCCTACAAGTTCAGCACGTAATGGTAAAAATAAAACTTCCTTTACTTCAAAGAGAATGGAGTATAAAAATTTGGAAGTCTTATGAAACCTATGCAAGGCAATAGTTTGATCACACCTAGAATACTGTGAACAGTTTTGATTCATTTATCTAAGGAAAGGCGTGCTAGCATCAGAGCCAGTCCAGAAAAGGCTTACAATGTTAATCCCAGGTATTGAGGGATTCTCGTATGAGGACCTGTTGAGTAGCTTAGGCCTGGACTTATTGTCATTCTTCTGAATTCCAATCTTGTTGAAACATATAAAGTTCTTAATGAGCTTGACAGGGTAAATGTTCCCCTTGTGAGAGAGTCTACAGCCAGAAGAGAGAATCTCAGAGTAAGGGGCCACCCAGTTAAGACAGAGATGAGGAGGAATTTCTTCTTTGAAAATAGTGAATCTGTGGAGTTCTTTACTGTGAAGTGCTGCCTGTGTTGGGTTGTCAAATATATTAAAGGCTGAAATAGATTTTTAATCAGTAAGAGAATCAAAGGTTTTGGCAAAAGGCAGGCAAGTGGAGCTGAAGATGATCAGTTCAATCGCAATTCCATTGAATGGCAAAGATGCCATAGTGGGCTGAATGGCCACCTGTGTTTTATGCTCTGAGTATAGCACCCAGAACTGCACACAGTCTTGGGCTTAGATGGAATACAGTATTTTATGGAAGTTTAACATAGTGTCCCTGCTTCTAAACCCTGCTTTATTAACTCACACTCTCAATTTTTCTACCATCTTCAATGATTTTTGCACATGTACAGCCAGCTCCCTGTGGCCCTGAGCCCTCTCAAGAAACGTATCTTTTAGTTTATATTGTCTCTCTGCATTCTTAAATGTCATCTGTCGCTTCTTCACCCATGTCACCACCCTATCTATCCTTTTGAAGGTCTACTCTATCTTCCACACGGTTCACAATACTTGAAGTTTTGTATTGTTTGCAAACTTTGAAATTATTTCACTGCACTAAGATCTATATTATGAATATTAATCAGAGGGAGGGGTCTTAACATCAGCACAGGCAACTCTGGTTTAAACCTTTCTTTTAATCTGAAAAACAAATATTTGCTACTACTGCTACGCCCTTTCTTGGAACTCAGCCGACTCCATATCCATGATACTACTATCCTTTTTATTCCATAAGCTCTAACCTTGCTCAGAAATTTGTAGTGCAGCACTTAATCAAATGTTTTTTGGGGATACCATGTACAACATATCAACAGGGTTATCCTCAACAACCATCTCCCTTATCTCATTAAAATATATTAGCAATGGTGCCCTGATATATCAGTGGATAAAAGCGTAAATGATCAGCATGTAATAAAAGCAAATGAATTAACAAAGAAACAAACTAACCTAAAAACCTAAGCAATGATGAAGATATTACAGACAGATTGAACTTATTTAATGTTGTAATAAAGGTATTAAGCCCTTGATTCCTCTGTTCAATGGTTTTTTTAATCTATGGTAGCAAAATCTAAATGTTTGTTTTCAGTTAATATAATTTTAATACTAAACTGAATTGTTGACCATGTTGACGAAATTGTAACAAAATAGGGTGTAATTTATGCTTACTCACATTTAAACCCAAATAAATTACATTTTGATTACTCACTCTTCCATTTAGTATATGTTAACCAGAACCATTTTCAGTAAAATGCTGATTTTATTTTTTGTGAAAAGTTATTTTAAAAATTTAAACAAGCCACAAACTTACAATCCATCTTTTATTAGAAAACTTAATTGGGCATGTATTTCTTATCAACATTTGTTCTGAAGTGGAAAAGTGGCGAGAAATTGTGTTGTTTACTTTGTGCAGAATGTAAATGATGTAAAGGCTGTGTCTGTGCACCTTCAGTAACACTACAATTTATTTTTGATATACAGGTGTATTGATAGCATATGAAGGCTTGCCTCTTCATTTAGCATTATTTCCTAAACTTTGGACAGAAATTTACCAGTCTCAGGTATTTTAAAGTTCTGCTATTGTAATGACATTTTAAAATTGTTGATGTACTTCTATTTAATTTGAAAAAATATATTAGTTGGCATAATTTTACGAGCTCAAAACAAAAAGATTGCAAAAATAAATTTTAACTCAGAATTGTTCAGTATTTGATTATATTGACAATTGTTGGCATCATCAACTCCTCGTTTAATTTTCTGAAACAACCAGTTAGGTCAATAATAGATCACAGTTACCCATAGATTGGAGCTCCGTTCTATAAACAGTAACTGTAACTGAGTGTGATAACTTCTGAGCCACATGGTACTTGATAATAAACAAGGCCCTCTGTGTTAACAAAGTGTGGAGCTGGATGAACACAGCAGGCCAAGCAGCATCTTAGGCCTTCTGTGTATTTGGTAAGATTTACAAAAAAGGTGCCTTTAGTTTTGACTCTTTGCAACAGTTGCTGTAAACTTACATCTCAAGCCGAGAAAAACAAATTATGCAATGTAATTTTAAACCCAAGTGTTTATTGGAGATAGCATAAAGTCTTTATAAAGTAAATGTACATTTAGCAGCTGACACAGCATGTCAGAACAGCAATATCCTGCTTCAGAGTTATTTATAAATGATAATAGCGTGTACTCTTTTGAGTTTGGTGAACTCGGTTCTGCTGTTGAGCACTGTTATACGTTCGACAAGATATTCTCGATAGGGAACTGCTTTAGTTATTTGGCTGATTGGACAGCAACACCTAAAGGCCTAGAAGTTATCTTTGAGCCTTCATAGTGAGAACGATGTTTGATATTTAATAATAAGATTGGGGAAGGGATGTACAGAACAAAAACAGTATACTTAACTGCGCAGTTAAATGTTATTCAAGCTGTTTCGTTGCACTGTTCTTCTCACTCATACCTTTTTTTTCCAGTCACCAATGGCGAAGAATTGTGTAAAACTACTCTGTGATGAGCCAGTATTTGCTGAATATATTAAATGCGTTTTAATGGACGAGAGGATATGTTTGAATAACAATGCAGTTTATACGTTTCTTGCTTGCTTTCTTCCCAAGGTAGGATATATAATTTGTCCCTGTACTGTGTGACCTATATGCATTAATAAAGCATTGTTTGGTGCCTGACACTATAGAACGCCATACTCTATTGCAAATGTGCTGCATAGAGTTAAGGAAATTTATTTCTGTTGTCACAGTCAATGTGAACTGAACTTTTGATTTAAAATATGCTGCTAGGTCAGTTCATCCATTGGGCAACAGAGCCATAAAGAGACCAAGAGATTCCAGAGTTGGTCCTGAGTTAGCTGATCTCATCTGGTACCGTGAACCAAATGGTAATGCATCATCTCAACAAACCTAGCTTAGGGAGGAAGAGATTCCCATGCATAGTTGCCACAGACTGTTGTTGAAAGGACACAATTAGATACCCCTCCTTTGCAACTGAATAATCAAGTTTGATGCATGGCTAATAAACAGTTGGGTGAAGTACATCCATGAATTTGTTCCTGTTAAGGAACAGAAGAAAGTTATTAAAGGAAGAATGGATACTGATTCAAGTTACCAAAAATTTGCAATTTCTTGTGACTTCAAGAAACACTGATTTGAAATTGAATATCCAGTTTTCATCTGAAGATTTGCTTATTTATCCCATTATTTGACATTCTTTTGTATTATTTATACTACATTTTAACTGATTATCATGAAATACCACTTTGGTCGTAACTACACATTTCATAGTTTCATTTTTATCTTTGACATCCTTGATCTCCATTTCTGATGCCCAATGTTCATTTTTACTTTGTTTTAGTTGGTTAGGTCTGCCAAACTTCATCTCTAATGCTAGTTCTTTTTCCTTCTATCTAGTTAGCTTTGTAAACTTTCTTTTGTGTTTTCCTTTCTCCTGTATGCTAACTTTCATGTTTTCACTACTCAATGTATCTGCTGTCCATCGACAATATTGTTTCTGAGCCTTTTTTCCTGAATAGATCTCCTGTAAACCTTGTTTAAATTCAAAGTAATAAACCAATTTTAACTAAATCACCTTCAGCCAGCCTTTCACAAGTTGCACAACTTCAGACCTCTTACAGAAGGGTACCTATCTTGGGGTGGAAGCATTAACGAGAATGTCTCCCTTTTGATTCAAATATTAAGCAAAGAAGTAGGCTTCAAAATAAAAGTAAATGAAGGAATTGTTATCTATTGAGATAGTTTTTGTAAACAGTATTATGGAATCTGAAGAGAACCAAGATTGTTTGACAACATTGTCATCAGGCACCCTGTGCTCATGTAAAAAAGAAAACAGTAAATGTCCTTAACACTTCTTCCTTCATCCTCCTCTGCAAATATGAAGGCAGATTCCAGAAAAAGATGTAGAAGAGCAACTAATAACGAGGAAATTAAATAAGAAACAATGACTTCAAAATTAACGAAGTTTAAAAGTTCATAAGCCATCAAACCCATACATTCTTGATGCATTTCCAAAGGAAATTAGTGTAAGTTAATACAAATTGAATGGTATAATTTTTAGGGATGCAAGGAACAGAGGAGCCTAGGGTTTACTTACTAGCATCTTTTGAAGATGGGAGGACAGGTTGTCATGGGTGAAGTATGTCCCATAATGTCTTCAAGATACTGCAGAGGAGATTTTCTATAACGGTACTTGGGATGAAGGACTTGATGTGGAAAGAATAGGGGAGGTAAAATTCTTCTCCTTTAGAATAAGAATGTAAGTGTTGAGTTAATATATTTGCTCAAAATTATGAAGGGTTCTAATCAATTAGCTGAGTAGAAATTGTTTACATTGTTTGGAAAGTCAGTAACAAGAAGACAGATGTAAGATAATTATCAAAAATCCAGAGGAGGAAATTAAATATTGTTTTTCAACAAACTAATTATGATTTGGAATGTTGGTAAGGGTGGTAGAATCAGATTCAACTATGGCTTTCTAAAGGGAATTGAATATATGCTTGAAGAGGTGAAATTTGCTCAGCTTTGGGGCAAGAGCAGAAGAGTATGACAAATTGAATAGCTCCTTCAAGGAGCCAGCACGAACACAGTGAGCCGAATGTACCGTCTGATTCTATAACACGAGAAATTTCAAGAATCCTTTGGAAAATATAAGAATTTCCAGAATTTTTTTGCCACCTTTTGAGTATGGAAATGCATTTATAGCTGAATAATGTATCAAGTTATTTATCTGTTCTGTTTGAAGCTGCAGCACCCTCATTCTTGACGTTGTTTATCCAGGTTCAGAATCAGGTATTTTCCAGTTCAAACTGTTCTAGTTTGATCACTAATTTAATCACGAATCTAATAAATGAGTACCATAATCTTGAGCCAGAGCTTCTGGGACAGCGTGTTGAAATCTCTAAAGTTGGTGCTATTCTAAATGGGGTAAGTTACCATATGGTCCTTCTTTAAGAAATCAACTTTATTTTTCTAACTTTCCTCTTGATATAGCTTTTACAAATGTATCAACTGAAATATTTTGTTTTATGTTAACAACCCATCTGGTGTATTCCAGCTGTAACTCACGTGGGAACCTACCACAACAGCTGTATTCTAGGTTCAAAAGATTAACTTTTCAATCAACCAAAGGACAGGCAACCTGCCACTGAAGTATAAGAGCAGGGCCTTTAAGTCCGCACTTTAGTGAGATCAGCGGGAGTTCTGGACAGTGTGCCCCAGCACTGTCACAAAGCTGTGTCTCCATACAGATTTTCAGAGATAGCACCTTCTGTTTTCTTAGTCTGAATTACATTTTTAAGCAATGAATCCAAATGTTCAGAAGTAAATTAATTAATAGACTCCATTGCACAAAGTTCCCTAACCAACATCCCCATTTTCATTTCCCCTTTGTCCATCATTTATATGCTTATTAGCGACTGTTTTTGACAATAGATTGTGTCTGCATTGGTGTTTTGATATGAAGTATATTCAGTGTTTTATGTTCATTCATTGTAGACCATATGCTGACTAAAAAGATAGTCAGTTAGAATTTTGTGTTTCACCTGTCAGGAATTGGTTCAAGTACAACTTCATTGCATTCAAATCTCTCATTTGTGTCTCTGAACCTCCCCTGTGAAATATTACTGGGCATTTTCAGCCCAGTTCCTAAACAACTAATGGCAGTTATGATTTATTTTCTTCTCAACAGGATCTTCGAGCCCTTGCCTTGCTACTTTCCATACATACTCCCAAACTACTGGATTCAGCACTAGTTCAGACGCTACAGGGTTTGTTGAGCAAGTGCAGAACTTGTCAACAACAGAGAAGTGCACTACAGGAACAGGAAGCAAAGGAAAGAAAGACGAAAGGTATATGTAGTAAATTATCTAGATAGTGAATCTAGCTTCTCTGCAATAATTTTGACACTTTGCTTTTAAAATTTAATACCATAACTAATAACTCATCAATGCAGCGCTACAATATTTTAGATTTATAAAGCCTTGCCATTTGTGTGTGTATTATTTCATTATAAATTACTGGGATAGGTTGCTGGAAATAAGCTCCATTATTTCTGGAGGAGCCACTAAAGTTTAAAAACGTTATCAAAATATGCAAAGTCCCTGATTTACCTGTCTGATAGATTTCAAGTTAATAGAAAGCACAGACTTGATCTCTGCACTTAATAATGAGTATTTATTACAAATACATATATTCTGAGTGCAGATAAGCTACTATGAGTTATCAACGTACAACGCTACTAGTTAAAACTCTTAACACCCTGCTAAAATCCGTTTACGTGCTTATACAGACAGACAAAAAAAGTGTTGAGTGTAGGGTTTTTAAAAATAGACAACACTGGGGAAATAGCTCAATCTCCCCAGTACACCCTCTCCAAAATAAATAGGTAGTACCAGAGAAATTCCAGTTGGAGAAATGCTAAGAATCTGGCATCTGTATTCTGAGGGAGCTACTCAACAAACTCTACTCCAAAAGCATTTTCACCCATAGAAGAATAAATTTGGAGGAACAAAAGGGATAAAATAAAAAGCAGTCCAGACATAGTTACGCAAGAAAAACTACCGAATGCAACTACAAAACAGAAGAAATCTTAAGGTATCAATGTACTTTCACTATGAAAGTTTTATGAAGTAATATATATTTTTATTTTACCACGTTCACAGTAAAATCAAAATATACAGTTATTTCATAAAATTTTTAGTTTACTTGCACATTTTATCTCAAAGTATCTAAATAATGAAGAGACGTAATTTGGAACTCAAAAGTTAATATATGTGAAATCGGATATATTTGATTGGCTTACTGAAGATAAAATGATGCAAAACAGGAACCGAAGTCAGACTATGTAGTTCAGCAAGTCTGTTCCTCCATTCAATAAGTTCATAACTGACCTCTTGACTAAAACAGACCAACCGGTTGATATCATGTATATGGATTTCAGCAAGGCGTTCGATAATGTTCTCTACAGTAGGCTATTGTACAAAATGCGGAGGAATGGGATTGTAGGAGATATAGCAGTTTGGATTGGAAATTGGCTTGCTGAAAGAAGACAGAGGGTGGTAGTTGATGAGAAATGTTCATCCTGAAGACCACTTACTAGTGGTGTACCGCAAGGGTCGGTGTTGGGTCAACTGCTGTTTGTCATTTTTATAAATGACCTGGATGAGGGCGTAGAAGGATGGGTTAGTAAATTTGCAGATGACACTAATGTCGCTGGAGTTGTGGATAGTGACGAAGGATGCTGTAGGTTGCAGAGAGACCTGTATAAGCTGCCGAGCTGGGCTGAGAGGTGGCAAATGGAGTTTAATGCGGACCAGAGTGAGGTGATGCACTTTGGTAGGAGTTAACCGGAAGGCAAAGTACTGGGCTAATGGTAAGATTCTTAGTAGTGTAGATGAGCAGAGAGATCTCGGTGTCCATGTACACAGATCCTTGAAAGTTGCCACCCAGGTTGACAGGACTGTTAAGAAGGCATACAGTGTTTTAGCTTTTATTAATAGAGGGATCGAGTTCCGGAACCAAGAGGTTATGCTGCAGCTGTACAAAATTCTGGTGCGGCCGCACTTGAAGTATTGTGTACAGTTCTGGTCACCGCATTATAAGAAGGATGTGGAAGCTTTGGAAAGGGTGCAGAGGAGATTTACTAGGATGTTGCCTGGTATGGAGGGAAGGTCTTATGAGGAAAGGCTGAGGGACCTGAGACTGTTTTCATTCGAGAGATGAAGGTTGAGAGGTGACTTAATTGAGACGTATAAAATAATCAGAGGGTGTGATAGGGTGGATAGGGAGACCCTTTTTCCTAGGATGGTAACAGTGAGCATGAGGGGGCATAGCTTTAAATTGAGGGGTGAAAGATATAGGACAGATGTCAGAGGTAGTTTCTTTACTCAGAGGGTAGTAAGGGAATGGAATGCTTTGCCTGCAACGGTAGTTGATTCGCCAACTTTAAGTACATTTAAGTCATCATTGGACAAGTATATGGACGTACATGGAATAGTGTAGGTTAGATGGGCTTCAGATTGGTATGACAGGTCAGCACAACATTGAGGGCCGAAGGGCCTGTACTGTGCTGTAATGTTCTATGTTCTATCTGTATTTTTACAAAAATCCATCAATCTCAGATTTAAAATTAACTACTTCCACCCTTTCTGTGTTCCTAATTGCACTTCTGAGAAGTAGTGCTTTTTTTTAAATCAGTTCCATCATCCAAGATTACCCAACCAGAGGAAAGACTTTTATTTCTACCTACCTCTGGATTCCTTCTAATGTTTAGAAAACCTCTTATCAAATTATCCCTCACATTTCCGAATTCCAAAATAACCTTTCTCCTCCTAATCTCTTCTTGTAATTTAACTCTTTGAGGCAGGTGCCATTTTGGTAAGTCTAGGCTGCATTCCTATCATCAGCAATTATGCTTCCTAAAATGTGTCTGGAGCTGCTCACTGTATTCCAATTGTGGTGGGTCTGGGGCATTGTATAGCTGTGGTATGAGTCTGTCCCCTAAAGCTTTATTGTTTGAATTTTCATGACATGACATAACTTTGAGATGTCCCATTAATAGAATATTGATTTTCCAGCAGGTACTTCTACTAGCAGCTTTCATGTAAATGTGAAAATATATCTAACGGCGAAAATATTTTATCTGTGAAGGAGGTCATAGCTATTATTAGAATGTCATAAAATGTTTAAAGGTCGATGTTTAAAATGAAGTAACATTACAGATATGTATTCTGTACTTATGCATAAAATGCACCTTTTCTGTACTTGGCTTAGAGCATTATGATAAGGATTTCTAGGTTTTGTCCTCGTGCAGAACAGTTTTAGAAACCTGTTCGTTGAGAAGTAATATTGGTATTAGTTTAATTAACAGGCTTAACTCCCATTTACAAAAGTTGCTGAATCTTTGCATCCATGTTATACAGGGCAATATTCCTGTTTTCATGCAATATGCCTTTACTAGCTGGGGCAGCATTTGCTCCTGTCCCCAAGCGGCCTTGAGAAGATGATGATCTGATCTAATCATAAATGTACTTCAATCTTTTTCAAGATAAATTTAGTACAAAGCATACTTCAAGTATACTTTAAAGTATACTTTCAGCTACTGCTGAAAATGTTTGTTTTGAATTGTTTAAGACTCTTAGACCTGTGAATAAGTGTCTTATTTCTTTCCGGTCTGCAAATGGATGTTTTGCCCGGAGCTTTACCTGAAATAGTTAATCAATCTTGGCATATACTGTGACTCTGAGCTTTTTAATGTTAGAACTTTAGTTCTGTGTGTTAACAATCGTATCAATTTTTGTAAGTAAATATTGCATTAGACCATTTCAATATGCAACTCAATCAAGCATTATTTTCTCATAAACAATAGGTAAAGTTTTGACGTTTTCCCCCCTCTTTCCACAGATGATGAAGGAGCCACTCCTGTGAAAAGGAGGCGTGTTAGTAGCGACGAAGAACATCCTCTTGACAACAGCACTGGTCACAGCACTCCAAGTGATACTAGGACAGAACCTAGAGAGGCACTGACGCCAGCTAGTACCTCAGACACTGAGACTAGAGACTCAGCCGTCATTGACCCAGGCACTGAACATGACCCGCCAACCCCTGATCCAATTTCTATAAAAGAAGATAAAATGGAACTTTCTTCGGGTGCACATGAGACTTTAATCAGCAATAGGCCTCAGGACTGTTTAGAACAGTTGCAGGGGGAAGATTCTGTGGAGGATTGCAAAGTGGTGAAGGAACTACTAAATTCTGAAAAGGAAACTAGTGTGAATGAAGATGATTCTGACTCTCCCTCTACACCACCACCTGTAAAAACGGTTTTATCGGATTTGACTGACCTTAGAAACTGTGAGGCTCAAAATTTGCCTTTTGACCCAGAGACCACTTTATCCAACAGCTGTACCCATTCCAGAGGACTCTTTAATATACAGCAACAGGATCTTTTAGATAATTTGTGCAGGACCATTGAATCTACAATTAGTGCAGTCACAAGAATATTGAGCAGAGGGAATCAACCCACTTCTTGATGAGACTACTAGCATGACTAGTTTTGTCTTTTTTAAATACGGTTTGAGTTTTTGTTTAATTTTGTTCTGCCTGTTGGATCTGATGCTTTGTGCTTCACTGTCAAGTGACATTTTTCTGCTTGAATGCCTGTTAGTTGTTTGTATGAAGAAGCATCTCAGCCATGAGAGAAATCCAGTGTGTTCGGGTTATGCGCTTGAAGATGTGATAAGTGGAAACCTAAACACAAATTTCTAGATAACTTAAAACAGAGGCATTTACAGCACATTTCTCAAGGGCAATCATATTAATGGTCAGCTTTTACATAGAAGTAATTTGTGGCTTTTCATCCAGATTTGAGGTGTATCTTCGGGTGAAGGGTTACAGAGATTTTTGTTCTTCATATTGTATGATGTAATTTAAAGATATTGCATTTTTACTGTGTATAATATTGTGTCTTTTGTTGCCGGTTTTTGTACTCTATTAAGGAGGCAACTTTGCCTCAAATCTCCGTGGTTCTATTATCCAAATTAAGTTGTTTACTTGTATACTAAACCAACCACGATTAATTTGATTCTGTTAAGAATCCTCTGTAGACATCAACTGGTATAAATAAGGTGCTTTATCTAACAGGTTTCCCATGGTGGAAATAAAGCACACAAAATAAAAATTAGAACTTTATTTTGTTCTCAAGAATGTTTTATTATGTACAGAAAATTAACTGCCAACTATTCTGCACAAAGGAATAAAGTAGGTAGTGGATTCATAACTTAATTATCAAAAAACAAAGTTGTCTTTCTTGCTGACAGTCTCGTTGTTCGTGTTAAATTGACCGAAGATCCGAGTTTGCCATTTGACAAGTCATCTTACTTTGACATTCAAACAAAAGCCAACTATAATGGGTTTTTAATGCACTATTATGGATTTAATCTAACACTGAAGGTTCAATGCAACTCTACTAAAAGCATTGAACTGGTTATTAGGGCCAGATCATTCACCCTGTCCCTTCCTGATTCTATTGTAAGCCTTTCCAATAAATATGTTTTAAATCGACCTTGGAGAGCTTTGGAAATGCTTAAGTGTCTTAAAACATTTAATGGTGAGGATTTAGATTTTGTGTTGAAAAGGAATTTCCCATATGCAAGTATTGAAACCATACTAATGCTTGATGCATTCTGAAAAAATCGTATCCACATTCCTGAGTTGTCTATTATTTCTGACAAATGTATCACATTTTCACCTTACGCACAGAGTTGCATTTTCATCATTTCTGAATTTTTTAAAAAAAGTAAATTCAACTTCTGATGTGACAGATCTATTCGGAAGAATTTCCTAGAAGATAAAAGGCTAAAAAATGTTCATCTATTCCAGAATCGTTTAGATCTACACATTGGGGAGTAAGAAGGCACTGTGCTGCTGCATTATCTGATCTACATACAAATAAACCAAAATGCAGCAAGGGAGAAATGGTGAAACTGGGTAAAATTTTATCTTAAATCATTTTGTCAAATTTTCAGGTATAATTGAGATAAATGGATTTTCTACACAAATAAACCAAAATGCAGCATCAATAACAATGGAAATTTAAAGATATTTGAACAAGTATGTAATCTAAATATAATGGAATTTACTGCCAATGAATTGACCATCCTATACTGCGTAGTATGTATGTGTCTCCTGGTATCGGTAATCCTCAGCTGTTGACCGTCAGATTCTCATTGAACCTGTTACTGAAAGGATTTTTGGCAGGATACTAATCTGAAGAAGGGGCATGAAGGGAGTAAATCACACAGGCACATACTGTCTGAGCTGCCTCCACATTAAAGATTTGTGGTCAATTTGAATGAAAACTCCCAAACATGTGGAGCATACCTCAACTGATGATCATCTAAGCACAGGATCTTTAATTGAATGGATAGAAGATTGGTTGTCAGACAGCCAAAAAGTGGGAATAAGAAGTTCATTCTCAGGATGGCAGCTAGTGATTTGTGGAATTCCACAAGGGTCAGTGTTAGGACCATAACTTTTGAATTTATATATTAATGATCTAGATAAAGGAACCGAGGGCATTCTGGCTAAGTTTGCAGATGATACAAAGATAGTTGGAGGGCCAGGTATATTAAAGAGGTGGGGAGGCTGCAGAAGGATCTAGTCAAGTTACAAGAGTGGGTAAAGAAGTGGCAGATGGGATACAATGAGGGAAAATGTGAGGTCATGCACTTTAGTAGGAAGAATAGAGGCATAGAATATTTTCGAAATGCGGCAACAACTGAAGTGCAAAGGGACTTGGGAGTCCTAGTCCAGGATTCTGTTAAAGTTAACTTGCAGTTTGAATTAGTAGCTAGGCAAATGCAATGTTAGCATTTATTTCAAGAGGACTAGAATATGAAATCAGGGGTGTACATCTGAGACTTTAAAAGACTCTGGTCAGACCACATTTGGAATTGCTGTGAGCAATTTTTGCTTCATATCTCAGGAAGGATATACTGGCCCTGGCACAGGGGCAGAGAAGATTCACAAGAATCATGCCAGAAATTAAAAATTTAAAATTTGAGGAATGTTTAAGAACTCTAGGTCTATACTTGCAGTTTAGAAGGATGGGGATGAGGGGGATCTAATTGAACTTGCAGAATACTGAAAAGCCTGGACAGAGTGGATGTTGGGAAATACTTCCATTAGGAGGAGAGACGAAGACCCAAGGGCACAACCTTAGAGTAAACGGAAATACCCTGTTGAAGGGAGATAAGGAGAAACTTCTTCAGCCAGAGAGTGGTGGATCTATGGAATTCATTGCCACAGGAGGCTGTGGAGGCCAGGTCATTGAGTATATTAAAGGATAATTCTAGGTAACCGTAAAGAATCATTACATCTCGGTTTCCTTCAAGAAATGTCATATTCAGAAAAATTAACTTTGGGTGTGTACTTTGGGGTTATTATGATCATCATAGTGGCCAATTATTCTTTAGGAATATTTCTCATGCTGGTTAAATTAACTCCATTTTGGTCCATGCTTAGATTTCATTTGTTTTGATTTTCTTGTTCAGTGTTCATAACAAATGTAGTTTTCTGGTTCAGTTGGTGTAATTTTGGGTTTTTGTTAGAGGGGATATTAAACCCATTGGAATCGTTTCACAGGTGGCGAAACTGCAATAATGAAGATAGAGCATGGAAACAAAAAGAGCTGAGGTTTTGTATTGAAATTGGTTGGTTTGGTAAAAGAAAACAGGAAAAGACCCCTTGGTTGATGAGCCAGTTGACATGTTTATCAATTTAGAATTACCACTAAAAGTTGAGAGCAGAGATGAGGAGGAAGCTAATTTCAAAGGAAATGTGGCATGTCTTGCCAAATGGAAAGGTAAATGTAAAAGCAGTCTTTATTGGGTGTAATGAATACAAAATTATGGGGAAATGAATGCACAAGAGGATTTAATTTTGGATTACAGTAATAAGAGATGTCAAAGATATGATGAACCAAATGGCCATCACGTGCAAATCTATATCGTTTCAGTACCATTGTTTCATCAATGGGCTCTTTTTGCACTGACTGTCATATTTTAAACGTTTAGCAATATATGTTGCTTCTCAACTGCTAATCACCTGCTGTTAACAAGAATTTAAATAGGTGGAAGAGTAGGAAGGGTCCTGACCCGAAACATGAGCTTTCCTGCTCCTCTGATGCTGCCTGGCCTGCTGTGGTTCTCCAGCTCCACATTGCGTTATCTAATCCTTCAGTATGTTTTTCCATTCAATACATTCTACATTGACTCCAGCTTTCCCAGAATACTCAACTCCCTTGCGGTTTAGCAACGAAGTCTGTATCCTTGAATATATTTGATGATATAGGATTGAGCAAAAGTCCCCGTCTTCTGAAATATTAGAACAAAATCCTGGACTTTTCAAATAACTTCAAAAGCTTTTTTTAAAAAGGCAGCTGGGCCATGCTGTGGGGAAATTACACAGACAGGGAGATAGCTGTTTGGAACCATTGTTCAGCCTGAAAATCCAAATCACGCATCCACTCTAAACGGAACAATCAACTAGGCCTAAACTCCACCCGACCCAGACTGAATGGGGCCTCTGCAGATACCAAACATTCAACTCTGATCAATATTCATGCACAGAGATACCAGACATTGCATTTAGTCAGCATACATTCACACCTACTCTTAACTATCAGGAAGCCAATTGCCTGAAAGGGAACACAAGTAACACAGCAGCAAGCATGGATTTGGCATGATGGTAAGAGGCCCACAATTTGTATAATTGCAGCCCTAATCTCGCCGGTGTGAGGTGATTTCTCCCGGGGAACTATCCGAACAGCTATCTCCGGAAGATGGATCCCGACAGCAATCACGAAACCTACTGACACAGGTATGTTCCATATCAGGATAACCAACTACCTCCAAAGTCACTGACCCAATCGACACCACAATTCCTCAATCGCATCCTGAGGGGAAAACCGGCTTGTAAAAATCATCGCAAAGTAAGGAAAACCGCGTACCTACCTGATAAACCCACTAAGCATCCTCCACATCGGCGAACTCAACCCAGACTGAACGCCTACACCATCCGAGGTTGTCTTCAAGGCACCGGGAGAGACTAGCAGCACTTCAAATCACATTTTTCTTCACTTGTGATCTTAAACTCCCAAGGCCCCAAAGTATTCAACCTAGCTAGCAGGAAAGGGAAGGTGGGTGGTTACAGTGCAGGGAACCCGAAGCATAGGCAGCCTGATAAAAGTTTGTGATCAAATGTGCTGTTTAGTTCTAATATAGTGTTTTAACCTGTATTTGATTTAATAGCGTATTTAATCACTATCCTCTGTATAATTGATAGTGTTAATTTCACTGTGTTGTATTTGCCTTTATTTCTTGTCATATATTTTTTGTATTTGATAACCACAGATTCTTTTGCCCCGAAACTCCCGTCTACTGCATTCTCTTCACATTCCTAAATAAGCAGTGTCAGAATGCGTCTGATTCGAACCACCTAAAAATCAGCAAATTACTGATCATAAATCAAAATCCTACAGTGATTCAGTGCCCACAAGTACATAGAATTTGCTCAAATACTTTATTTCTATAAAGCAATTCCTTCTAAGTATCTTAAATAGATAATTTCAGAATAATTTAATAATAATTACGTTCTTGTTTCTAGATTCAGAATTTTATGTTTCAACATTAACTCATCCTGTTCTTCTGAACCTCAGTGAATAAAAGCCCATTGTCTCAGCAGGCAATAATTCCATATCAGGAATTAATTTAGTGGCCATTACACAAACTCCCTTCAATGCCAATATGTCCCATTTTAAATAAAAACCTTGTCCAGATTACCAACATACCAACAAAAACCAATATACTTTTATAGTGCTGCAAGCCTTCCCTTTATATGTCATTCTCCTTGTAATTTGCCTTGCTAATTATTTTCTGTACCGACATGCCAACTTTGTTTCAAGTACAAAGACAGAACAGTTTAGTACCACTGTATTCAACAGTCTCATTGTGTTCAATAATATTTTGATTTATTGTTCTTCCCACCAAAACTCTCATTTTCCCATAATACACTATGTGTGCTACTTTTTATGTACAAACTTTATTTGTCACCTTGCAGATTCTTTGATCAAATGTTTGCAGGCCCTTTGAGGGAAGACATATTACTGACAACATAAATACTGCAACACCAACACCAAAACCAAACTCAAGGTCTCTTTCCCAATTGTAGAATACTTCTGTTGATGAATATTCAACTTTCTGGAAAAAAATTCAATAGGTCTTTCTATCTTGCCATCTTACAAAAGTACAGCACTGGTACCCACATCACATCACATCACCAGATCATCTACACACATCACACAATTAAATAATCATGAAATGATTTTATTGGTTAGTCTTTGAAACATAGTTGGTGTATATTTCATACCAAATGCTATAACTTTAAACTGGTAAAATCCATTTGAAGTCACAAATCTAAAATTTCCTTTGTTCTCTTGGAAAAAATATACCTGCCAATATCCTTTCAGAAAGTCCAGCTTCAAAATATAAATTGCTTGTCCCACTTTCTCAATACAGTCTTCAGCAGTGGAATAGGATATGAATCAAATTTCATAACTGCATTTGCAGTAATCAACACACAAATGTTTGGTACTATCTGGTTTTGGCACAACTGCAATGGGTGAGTTTCATTTGTTGCAACTCATTTTGATTATATTATCTCTGAGCATGCTTTCAATCTCTTTTTGAACATGTACCCCACTTTAAAGGGTTAAGTCTATAAGGATATTTCTTAATTGGAACATGATTCCTCCATCCATGTCATATGTAATCATGTTAGTATTTCCTGGCTTATTCCCATATATCTCTCCATGTGATTGTTATAACTCTTTCACGTCATTTGATTCTCTGAAAAGTAAATCAATAGGTTATCCCAAATTTTGAGAACTTCCTAATTATCCAAATCAATTTGAGGAACATCAAATTTAAATTTATCTAGATTTAGTTCTTCACTTCAAGTTGTAACCAGTACCACATTCTCCTTTTGTTTTCCTTCCCTAACAAAATACCATTTGAGCATATTAACATGATGCTGAGTTTTCCTTCTATCTGGTGTTCTTATGAAATAATTCACCTCATCTATTTCGATCTGATAAGGACCACTAGAATTAGAACTAGGTTTTATTGTCCCATATACAGTGAAAAGTGTATAAAGTTGCCATTCCCAAAGCCATCTAAGGTACAAGGGTACCTTGATACAAAATGGAAAAATAAAGAAACAAGTCAAAAGTTAAACCTTACAGTTCATCTTAGTATAAAGTAGAAAAATAAAGTTAAAATTTCAGCATTATACTTCTTTAACCATGGACTTGCAGACACTCCATGCTAGATCTTGCTTTTAAAAGTTCACATATAACCAGTAGTAGTGCTAACACGTTATCCCCTCGAGCAAAACTTTGACTTTTTGATTTCTTGTCTGCTTCCTATTTCATCACATGATGTTAAAATAGTATCAGAGATAATGGGAACTGCAGATGCTGGAGAATTCCAAGATAATACAATGTGAGGCTGGATGAACACAGCAGGCCAAGCAGCATCTCAGGAGCACAAAAGCTGACGTTTCGGGCCTAGACCCTTCATCAGAGAGAGAGCCTCTGATGAAGGGTCTAGGCCCGAAACGTCAGCTTTTGTGCTCCTGAGATGCTGCTTGGCCTGCTGTGTTCATCCAGCCTCACATTGTATTATCATCACATGATGTGTTACTTTCAAATGTTCTCTAGCAACTCATCTATAAAAAGCTTACCTCGAGTGCCGGTGCCTTCCATTTCTGGTTGCAGCAGGAGCGGGAGCTTGGAGCAGGGGCCTGTCGGGAAGCCGGTGAGTCACTGTTTTTGAATTTATAAAAAGCTTATCTCATGAATAGGCGGAGCGTACGCTGAGCAGGAGCCGACACGGGACTGGTGAGTGGGTGAGGTAATATATTTGTGTGGTTAAATATTGGGAATTTAGAATAATGGGAACGGAGGTCAGGGCAGTTGAATGTTCCTCTTGCAGAATGTGGGAGGTAAGGGTCACCACTAGTGTCCCTGCTGACTACATCTGCGGGGAGTGCACCCAACTCCAGCTCCTTGAAAACCGCGTTAGGAAACTGGATCTGGAGTTGGATGAACTTCGGATCGTTCGGGAGGCAGAGGGGGTTATTGAGAGGAGTTACAGGGAGGTAGTCACTCTTCAAGTACAGGAAAAAGGCAGATGGGAGACGGAAAGGGAACCGGCAGGCAGTGCAGGGATCCCTTGTGGCCATTCCCCTCAACAATAAGTATACCGTTTTGGATACTGTTGGGGGACGAATTACCAGGGGAAAGCAGTGGGGCACAGGTCTCTGGCACAGAGTCTGTCTCTGCTGCTCAGAAGGGGGAAGAGGAGCAGAGCATTAGACATTGGGGACTCCATAGTTAGGGGGACAGATAGGAGGTTCTGTGGGGATGAGAGAGACTCACAGTTGGTGTGTTGCCTCCCAGTTGCCAGGGTGCGTGATGTCTCTTGTGTTTTTGGGATCCTGAAGGGGGAGGGGGAGCAGCCCCAAGTCGTGGTCCACATTGGCACCAACGACATAGGTAGGAAGAGAGATGGGGATTTAAGGCAGAAATTCAGGGAGCTAGGATGGAAGCTGAGAGCTAGGACGAACAGAGTTGTTGTCTCTGGTTTGTTGCCTGTGCCATGTGCTAGTGAGGCGAGGAATAGGGAGAGAGAGGAGTTGAACACGTGGCTACAGGGATGGTGCAGGAGGGAGGGTTTTGGATTCTTGGATAATTGGGGCTCTTTCTGGGGTAGGTGGGATCTCTACAAGCAAGATGGTCTTCAACCAGAGGGGTACCGATATCCTGGGGGGAAAATTTGCTCAGGCTGTTCGGATGGGTTTAAACTAATTTAGCAGGGAGATGGGCACCAAAATTGTAGTTCGACTATAGAAAAGGTTGAGAGTAGGGTGGTCCAAAATAAAGTTTCAGGGACGCAAGATGGCACCGGCAAGCAAGAAGTTGGTTTGAAGTGTGTCTACTTCAATGCCAGGAGCGTCCAGAATAAGGTGGGTGAACTTGCAGCATGGGTTAGTACCTGGGACTTCGATGTTGTGGCCATTTCGGAGACATGGATAAAGCAGGGACAGGAATGGTTGTTGCAGGTTCCGGGATTTAGATGTTTTAGTAACAACAGAGAAGATGGTAAAAGGGGCGGAGGTGTGGCATTGTTGGTCAAGGACAGTATTACAGTTGCAGAAAGGATGTTTGGGGACTCGTCAACTGAGGTAGTATGGCCTGAGGTTAGAAACAGGAAAGGAGAGGTCACCCTGTTGGGAGTTTTCTATAGGCCTCCGAATAGTTCCAGAGATGTAGAGGAAAGGATAGCAAAGATGATTCTCGAAGGGAGTGAGAGAGACAGGGTAGTTGTCATGGGGGACTCAACTTTCCAAATATAGACTGGGAACACTATAGTTTGAGTACTATAGATGGGTCAGTTTTTGTCCAGAGTGTGCAGGAGGGCTTCCTGACACAGTATGTAGATAGGC
Source organism: Stegostoma tigrinum (assembly GCF_030684315.1). NCBI lineage: Eukaryota > Metazoa > Chordata > Chondrichthyes > Orectolobiformes > Stegostomatidae > Stegostoma > Stegostoma tigrinum. The sequence continues at coordinate 41,185,080 of NC_081362.1, forward strand.
CAACAAGGGGCGAAGCCACATTAGATTTGGTACTGGGTAATGAGCCCGGCCAGGTGTTAGATTTGGAAGTAGGTGAGCACTTTGGTGATAGCGATCACAATTCTGTTATGTTTACTTTAGTGATGGAAAGGGATAGGTATATACCACTGGGCAAGAGTTATAGCTGGGGGAAAGGCAATTACGATGAGATTAGGCAAGATTTAGGGAGCATAGAATGGGGAAGGAAACTGCAGGGGATGGGCACATTAGAAATGTGGAGCTTATTCAAGGAAAAGCTCCTGTGTGTCCTAGATAAGTATGTACCTGTCAGGCAGGGAGGAAGCTGTAGAGTGCGGGAGCCGTGGTTTACAAAGGAGGTGGAATCTCTGGTCAAGAGGAGGAAGAAGGCTTATGTTAGGATGAGATGTGAAGGCTCAGTTAGGGCACTTGAGGGCTACGAGGTAGCCAGGGAAGATCTAAAGAGAGAGCTCAGAAGAGCCAGGAGGAGACATGAGAAGTTGTTGGCAGATAGGATCAGGGTAAACCCTAAGGCTTTCTATAGGTATTTAAGGAATAAAAGAATGACGAAAGTAAGATTAGGCCCAATCAAGGATAGTAGTGGTAAGTTGTGTGTGGAGTCAGATGAGATAGGGGAAGCGCTAAATGAATATTTTTCAACAGTATTCACTCTAGTAAATGACAATGTTGTCGAGTAGAATACTCAGATACAGGCTACTAGACCAGGTGGGATTGAGGCTCACAAGGAAGAAGTATTAGAAATCCTACAGAGGGTTAAGATAGATAAGTCCCCTGGGCCGGATGGGATTTATCCTAGGATTCTCTGGGAAGCCAGGGAGGAAATTGCCGAGCCTTTGGCATTGATCTTTAACTCATCAGTGTCTACAGGAATAGTGCCAGATGACTGGAGGATAGCAAATGTGGTTCCCCTGTTCAAGAAGGGGAGTAGAGACAACCCTGGTAATTATAGACCAGTGAGCCTTACCTCAGTTGTTGGTAAACTTGGAAAAGGTTATAAGGGATAGGATTTATAATCATCTAGAAAAGAATAAATTGATTAGGGATAGTCAACACGGTTTTGTGAAGGGAAAGTCGTGCCTCACAAACCTTATTGAGTTCTTTGAGAAGGTGACAAAACAGGTAGATGAGAGTAAACTGGTTGATGTGGTGTATATGGATTTCAGCAAGGCGTTCGATAAGGTTCCCCACAATAGGCTATTGTACAAAATGCGGAGGAATGGAATTGTGGGAGACATAGCAGTTTGGATTGGAAATTGGCTTGCTGAAAGAAGACAGAGGGTGGTAGTTGATGAGAAATGCTCATCCTGGAGACCAGTTACTAGTGGTGTACTGCAAGGGTCGGTGTTGGGTCCGCTGCTGTTTGTCATTTTTATAAATGACCTGGATGAGGGCATAGAAGGATGGGTTAGTAAATTTGCAGATGACACTAATGTCGGTGGAGTTGTGGATAGTGACGAAGGATGCTGTGGGTTGCAGAGAGACATAGATAAGCTGCAGAGCTGGGCTGAGAGGTGGCAAATGGAGTTTAATGCAGACAAGTGTGAGGTGATGCACTTTGGTACGAGTAACCGGAAGGCAAAGTACTGAGCTAATGGTAAGATTCTTAGTAGTGTAGATGAGCAGAGAGATCTCGGTGTCCATGTACACAGATCCTTGAAAGTTGCCACCCAGGTTGACAGGGCTGTTAAGAAGGCATACAGTGTTTCAGCTTTTATTAATAGAGGGATCGAGTTCCGGAACCAAGAGGTTATGGTGAAGCTGTACAAGACTCTGGTGCGGCCGTAGTGGGAATATTGCGTACAGTTCTGGTCACCGCATTATAAGAGGACGCGGAAGCTTTGGAAAGGGTGCAGAGGAGATTTACTAGGATGTTGCTTGGTATGGAGGGAAGGTCTTAGGAGGAAAGGCTGAGGGACTTGAGGCTGTTTTCATTAGAAAGAAGAAGGTTGAGAGGTGACTTAATTGAAACATATAAAATAATCAGAGGGTTAGATAGGGTGGATAGGGAGACCCTTTTTCCTAGGATGGTGACAGTGAGCACGAGGGGGCATAGCTTTAAAATGAGGGGTGAAAGATATAGGACAGATGTCCGAGGTAATTTCTTTACTCAGACAGTAGTAAGGGAATGGAATGCTTTGCCTGCAACGGTAGTAGATCCGCCAACTTTAGGTATATTTAAGTCGTCATTGGACGTACATGGAATAGTGTAGGTTAGATGGGCTTGAGATCGGTATGACAGGTCGACACAACATCGAGGGCCAAAGGGCCTGTACTGCGCTGTAATGTTCTATGTTCTATATGTTCTATGTTCATCCACTCCGTTTAATCTTTCCCTAAAATTTGACACTTAGTCCAAATATGTTGTCTCTGAGCTCTGACTTCCAATTATTTCCTTAATTAATTTCAGTGGTCCTCACCTTATGTCTGAAAGCTAATTCAAATTGACTGAATTTAGTAGATTCATTAGATGCATCCCTTAATTGCAAAATTTACAAATAGAATGCCTTTAGCCCAATCCTTTGGATAGTCATGACTATAAAGTCTTTAAAGTTTGATGCCATTGTTCTAATACTCCTTGCAATTCTGGATGGTATGTAATTGAATTCAAATTTTTTTATTCCTAAGCTAAGTCCTTGAATAATTTTGATGTAAAATTTGACCCTTGACCTGGTTGTGTTTCTGTGAGTAGTCTAGTTTTTGAAAAATTAAGTAATTTTTCTACAATCCTTTTGGTCATGATATTGCACAATGTAACGGCCTCCATAAATCGAGTGGACATGTCCATTATGGTCAGTAAAAATGGATTCCCACTTCTTGTTTCAGGAAAGGGTCCTACATAATCAATTAAAAGAATTAAGCCACTGCTGGACATGCACATGGACAGCAGTGAATTGAGGGGAATGTAGGTTAGGTTATTTTATTTTTGGATTAGGATTATTCCACGGCACAACATCATGGGCCGAAGGGCCTGTTCTGTGCTGTACCTTGCTGTGTTCTATCTCCACTAAAAGGTTCCTCAAATGCTGGAATAGGTTTTAACAGTGCTAGTTTTATCACTGTCTGAGGTTTTTCTATAATCTGATATGTATGACATGCCCGGCAAAATTCAACCACATCTCTGTGCTGTCCAGGCCAATAAAATATTGTTTTTTTTAATTTTGAAAGTCCATAGAGTCCCTGCAGTGTGAAAACAGGCCCTTCAGCCCAACAAGTCACCACTGACCCACAGAACTTTCCACCCAGACCCATTCCCCAAACTCACCTAATCTACACATCCCTGAACACTATGGCCAATCCAGCTAGCCTGCACATCTTTGGAGTGTGGGAGGAAACTGGAGCACCCGCAGGAGACCCACCCAGACACATCACTTGCCATTTACATGCCTGAGATTGAACCTTGCCCAGGTGTTGCTGCATGTAGTCACAGATTCCGTCATTGGCCCATATTTCTAATTGGAAGATACCACTTGCAGCAGTGTACCTGAAAGATGTACTATGAAACTCCTTCCATCCTGGAATTGTCCAGGATGCTTAAACCTTTGATGGCCAGTTACTGACACTGGAAACATTCAGAAAATGTCCCCACCTCTAGATTTACAAATGAAGACTTTGTAAAATTCCAACTCACTTGTCTGCATAGTTACCTAAAACAGATTGGAGGGATTAAAACCTACTCTAAAGCTTGGGTACAGATAAAACTGTCATGCCTGACCTGACATCTGAATCAACCCAAATTCCCTGTTTTCCCCTAGCCACCAGACCCATCCACCTCCCACCCAATACCATCAGCCTCATCCATCTCCCACCTGCCACCCAATTCCTACCTTGACATATTAAACTCTTAAACATTTCTCCATAGCTTGTCAAAGTGCCTTTGGGACCTTTAAACTCCAGGATGTAGTAATTATTGCCACACAAAGCGTATGTGGTTTGGCTTCATATGATTGGATGTCTGGGCCAAAAAGATATGGCTCCTGGGCAAAAAAGGAGAAAAGCAGAGCGGCAATGCAGTGATTGCACTGTTTGAAAGATTTGGTCCAACATTTTAGAAGTTGTAAAAGGGCTACTGAATATTTTCCTGACCATCCTACATCTGACCTTAAATCACTGAAGGGAAGATCATTGAAGTAGCTGAAGGTGATTGGGATTAGGCCCCAACCAGCTGATTCCTGAAGTGTTTTTTTTTCAAACTGAGATGATAGCCTCAAGCAGCTGTGCTGTCTTAACATACAACATTACAGCACAGTACAGGTCCTTCGGCCCTCGATGTTGTGCCGACCTGTCGTACCGATCTCAAGCCCATCTAACCTACACTATTCCATGTACATCCACATGCTAATTCAATGACGACTTAAATGTACCTAAAGTTGGCGGATCTACTACCGTTGCAGGCAAAGCGTTCCATTCCCTTACTACTCTCTGAGTAAAGAAACTACCTCTGACATCTGTCCTATATCTTTCACCCCTCAATTTAAAGCTATGCCCCCTCGTGCTCGCCGTCACCATCCTAGGAAAAAGGCTGTCCCTATCCACCCTATCTAACCCTCTGATTATTTTATATGTTTCAATTAAGTCACCTCTCAACCTTCTTCTCTCTAATGAAAACAGCCTCAAGTCCCTCAGCCTTTCCGCGCAAGACCTTCCCTCCATACCAGGCAACATCCTAGTAAATCTCCTCTGCACCCTTTCCAAAGCTTCCGCGTCCTCTTATAATGCGGTGACCAGAACTGTACGCAATATTCCCACTACGGCCGCACCAGAGTCTTGTACAGCTGCGGCATAACCTCTTGGTTCCGGAACTCGATCCCTCTATTAATGAAAGCTAAAACACTGTATGCCTTCTTAACAGCCCTGTCAACCTGGGTGGCAACTTTCAAGGATCTGTGTACATGGACACCGAAATCTCTCTGCTCATCTACACTACTAAGAATCTTACCATTAGCCCAGTACTTTGCCTTCCGGTTACTCCTACCAAAGTGCATCACCTCACACTTGTCTGCATTAAACTCCATTTGCCACCTCTCAGCCCAGCTCGGCAGCTTATCTACATCTCTCTGCAACCTACAGCATCCTTCGTCACTATCCACAACTCCACCGACCTTAATGTCGTCTGCAAATTTACTAACCCATCCTTCTATGCCCTCATCCAGGTCATTTCTAAAAATGACAAACAGCAGTGGACCCAACACCGACCCTTGCGGTACACCACTAGTAACTGGTCTCCAGGATGAACATTTCCCATCAACTACCACCCTCTGTCGTCTTTCAGCAAGCCAATTTCCGATCCAAACTACTTTATCTCCCACAATTCCATTCCTCCGCATTTTGTACAATAGCCTGTTGTGGGGAACCTTATCGAACGCCTTGCTGAAATCCATATACACCACATCAACCAGTTTACTCTCATCTACCTGTTTTGTCACCTTCTCAAAGAACTCAATAAGGTTTGCGAGGCACGACCTTCCCTTCACAAAACCGTGCTGACTACCCCTAATCAATTTATTCTTTTCTAGATGATTATAAATCCTATCCCTTATAACCTTTTCCAAGTTTACCAACAACTGAGGTAAGGCTCACTGGTCTATAATTACCAGGGTTGTCTCTACTCCCCTTCTTGAACAGGGGAACCACATTTGCTATCCTCCAGTCATCTGGCACTATTCCTGTAGACAATGATGAGTTAAAGATCAATGCCAAAGGCTCGGCAATCTCCTCCCTGGCTTCCCAGAGAATCCTAGGATAAATCCCATCCGGCCCAGGGGACTTATCTATCTTCACCCTCTGTAGGATTTCTAATACCTCTTCCTTGAGAACCTCAGTCCCAAATATGTCGTCTAAAGAATGGGAGGGGGAGTTAAAATGGTTCGCAACTGGGAGGTGCAGTTGTTCACTGCAAACCGAGCGGAAGTGTTCTGCAAAGCGGTCCCCAAGCCTCTGCTTGGTTTTCCCAATGTAGAGGAAGCCACACCGCGTGTCCATCATGGGCCTCCTGCAGTGCCACAATGATGCCACCCAAAGGTTGCAGGAACAGCAACTCATATTCTGCTTGGGAACCCTGCAGCCCAATGGTATCAATGTGGACTTCACAAGCTTCAAAATCTCCCCTTCCCCCACTGCATCCCAAAACCAGCCCAGTTCGCCCCCACCCCCCACTGCATCACACAACCAACCCAGCTTATCCCTCCCCCCACTGCATCCCAAAACCAGCCCAGCTTGTCTCTGCCTCCCTAACCTGTTCTTCCTCTCACCCATCCCTTCCTCCCACCTCAAGCCGCACATCCATTTTGTACCTACTAACCTCATCCCACCTCCTTGACCTGTCCATCTTCCCTGGACTGACCTATCTCCTCCCTACCTCCCCACCTATACTCTCCTCTCCACCAATCTTCTTTTCTCTCCATCTTCGGTCTGCCTCCCCCTCTCTCCCTATTTATTCCAGAACCCTCTCCCCATCCCCCTCTCTGAAGGGTCTAGGCCCGAAACGTCAGCTTTTGTGCTCCTGAGATCCTGCTTGGCCTGCTGTGTTCATCCAGCTTCACACTTTATTATCTTACAGTGTATGTGATCTATTTGGATTTGAGTAGGTATTGCACAGGAGGCTGCCAAGTAAGATAATAGCTCATTGTGTTAGCGGGAAGGTACTTGCATGGATACAGATTGGCTGACTAGTAGAAGACAGAGAATAGAAATTAAGGAGTCTTTTTCAGGATGGCAGCCAGTGACAAGTGGAGTTCCACAGGGGTTAAATTTGGGATCACAACCATTCACTTTGTATATTGATGATCTAGAGGAAGGAACTGAGGGCATTGATGTTATATTTGCAGATGACACAAAGAAGGTGGAGGGACAGATAGCAGTGAGGATGTGGAGAGGCTGCAGAAGGACTTGGACATGCCAGGTGAGTAGACAAAGAAGTGGCAGATGGAATACAATGTGGTAAAGTGTGAGCAACAGAGGCATAGACTATTTTTAAAAGGGGAAGGATTTTGGAAATCTTGAGCACAAACAGATTGGGGAGTCCATTTCAGAATTCCCTTAAGGTTAACATGCAGGTTCATTTGGTGGTTAGGAAGGCAAATGCAATGTTGGCATTCATTTCAAGAGGGCTGGAAGACATGAGCAGAGATGTACTGCTGTATAAGGGTTTGGACAGGCCACATTTAGAATCTTGAGTGGTTCTGGGCCCTATATGTAAGAAAAGATGTTCTGGTGTTGGAGGGTGTCCAGAACAGGTTTATAAAAATGATACCAAGGATGAAGGGCTTGTCATATGAGGGGTAGTTGAGGACTCTGGGTCTGTACTCAATTGAGTTTAGAAGATGAGGGGGATCTGATTGAGAGTCACAGGATACTGAGCTGCTTGGATAGAGGGACCTGGACTAGATATTTCCACCAGTAGAAGAATCTAGAACCTGTAAGCACAGTCTCAGGGTGAAGGGTCAACCCTTGACAACTGGGATCAAAGGGAATTTCTTCATCTAGAGGGTGGCTAATGTGTGGAACTTATTACTGCACAGTGCTGCAGAGGCCAAGTTATTGAGTGTATTTAAAAACGAGGCAGATAGGTTCTTGATTATTTAGGGCAACAAGGGTTACTGCAAGAACGTAACAGAATGTGGTTGAGAAACATGTCAGCCATGATCGAATGGCACAGCAGACTTGGGATGAATGGCCTAATTCTGGTCTTGTTTCTCATGTCCTTATGCTCCTGGCATTCTGCATTTAACTAAGGTTGATCCCTCAGCTCAATGCTCATAGGAGAGGTGCAGAATACACTGAGCCAAGAGGGGCAGATTGTGGTTGAATACATGGCCCATAGAAACTCAAGAGAGTCCAGTTTTGAATTGCTAGAATTGTCCAAAATCTGTTCTATTTTGCACAGTTATGTGCCACACAATTCAAATGGTATTCTTAATGTAAAAATGGAATTTTGCCTCCACAATGTCTGTGCAGTGGTCACTTCTACTAATGCTGTCATAGATGGATGTATCTCCAAGACGTAGCTCTTTTGTTGGTTCCCTCACCACATATTGCAGACCCTATCTAGCAGCTGTATCTTTTATGACTCAGTCAGTGAGTAGTAACTCAACTCAGTGGTGCTACCAAATTACTCTTGATAATAGGTGTTGAAATGCCTACACAGAGTGTATTCTGTGACCTTACCCACCTGAGTTATTCATCCACGTGGCGTTCAATGTGGAATACTTACCAATTCATCAGCTGAGATGGGGAAGTGATAGGTAGTATACCACTGCATAAACCGTATAGGTGGTAGAGGCTATGTTGCCACCTCTGGCTGATCTGACCTGTTTGTGGGACAGGTCATAGCCGAGGATATTGAGGGTGGCTCCTGGAATATTTTATGGTACAATTCTATGCATATGTTCATGCCAAGCTGCTGCATGACCCGTCTATGGGACAGCTGTTGCCATTTTGACACAAGCTCCAGAGGCTTTGTCATTGTCACTTCTGGTGCCTAGGTTGATGCCAGGTGGTTCATTCCTTTCTTTAGACTTTATAGAGATTTGATACAGATAATGGTTTGTTAGGCCATTTCAGAAGCAATTAAGAGTCAACCACATTATCGTGGGTTTGGAGTCACATGTAGGCCAGGCCAGATATGGATGGCAGATTTCTTATCCCAAAGGATATTTGTGAACTAGATGGATTCTTTACAAGAACCAGAAATATCTCCAACAACAAAGACAGAAGTTCTGAGGAAGGGTCACTGGACCCAAAACGTTAACTGTGATTTTTTCTTCACAGATTCTGCCAGGCCTGCTCAGCTTTTCCAGCAACTTCTGTTTTTGTTCCTGATTTACAGCATCCACAGTTCTTTTGGTTTTTAATCAGAAATGGCTACCTGGTCATCCTTAGGCTAACTTTTAACTCCAGATTTTATTGAATTCAAATTTTACCAACTGCTATAGTGCAATTCAAGCCCATGACCCTGCAACATTAGTTGTGTAATACTCATCCAGAGATGGATCAAAACAATCCGTGCATCTAACTGAATCACTTCACTGATCCAGGATCACAGAGGAAAATAAAGGATGATTAAGGCTTTTTGCACAATATTTAGAGGGTTTATTTTATGTCCATAGCCTCTACAAAACAGAAAACATAACTTCACCAGTAGTTTTGAGAATTTTAAAGTAAAACATCAAGGTTTCCAGGTACAGTACATATTACCAGCCTTCAACGGTTCAGACCATACCAGCAACTTTGTAAGTTCACTCTTTGACCAGATAACTCTTGCTTCCCTCCTCATACATTGTCTGCAGCTTAGCCTGCAGTCCTGCAATTCTGAAGTTCCTTGAATTTAAGACGGCATCTTCAGGAAAGCAAAGGAGCAGAGAACTGAGAGTGACAGCTTCAAAACCAACAAAAAAAAATCAAAGACTGACTTTCCAGGACAGCAGGTAGGTAAGTGGATGTTGTAGTTTTATTTTTGTGCTTTAAGCTAGGGAGCTGTTCTGATCTTAAGAGTCGATAATTTGAAGTTTACTACTTGGCTTTCTTTCATATATCATTAATTGCTTGAAGAATCATTTTTTTCTGGTTGTGTAAGAAAATATTTTAGCTACACATGACAGGGAAGTTTGAACAGCCTGTCGTCCATACAGTAAATGATTTGAATCCCCTTGGGTAGGTTTTGGCCAGGGAGACGGAGGACGGTGACAGTAAAGATGGTGAACATAAAGATGTTGCAGCTTTGCTCGACACCCACCTCCACGGCGAAAGGCTGAGACTCCACACCACAGTTGCTAAGCACTGTTGCAGACAGTCTTCATGTAGCAGCCTCAAAGGCAGCTGTACTGTGACGGTATCCACCAGACAGCCTGGTGGTTAACTGTGTCAAAGGCCTGAGTTACGTCGAAAAAGGCCAAGTGAAGCAGTTGTTTCAGTTCCTGACATTTTCTGACAATTGATGTGTTGTGAAGATCATGTCTGTTGCTCCTCTGAACAGACAGTAGCCATACTGTGATTCAGGGAGTATATCCTCAGAAAACAGCAGATTTCTTTTGGTAAGTACACATGCAACTATTTTACTAGTGGTTTACAGAAGGGAGGTGCTTCTGCAATTGCCACAGTCAGCCTTGTCACCCTTTCTGAATATGGTCACAATTACAACATCCTTCTTTGAGCCAAATTTTCAACAGCAAAGCATATATGTGTTTATGAAGCAGCAGGCCACTCTCCATTAGGACCTCTGCAAGAATCCCATCAGGACCAGCAGCCTTGTTATTTCGTAGACTCCTTATGACATCTTGTACTCCCACGTTCTCCCATGTCATCTTTCATGGATCGCTGGAGGAGTTGGTTGATGATTTCCGAGTTAACATCAGTATTAAGGTTGAGGAGTTCTTGGAAATGCTCTCTCCAGCGGATGTTCATTGCTTCATTGTCCTTGAGCAACTTTTTATCTGTCTTTAGAGAAAAGGGCTTTAGACCACAGTAGCTTGGTGGTGCTGAAGATGCCCCTTGTGTAACCAGCTACTGCCAGCTGCTGAATTTCCAAGGCTTTATCAGACTACCAATTGTTTTTGAATTTCTTCAGCTTCTTCTGGACATCAGCCTCAGTTTTAGCATAGGCTTGTCCTTTGGCCTGGTAGTTTCTGGACTTGTATCTGATGGTGTTGTTGCAAGTACTGAAAATGGTTGATTTAAGCAGACTCCAGTGTTCTCCTATATCCTCTGGGTATTTCCAAGATAGGCTTTTAGCAAGTGAAGCCCGTATGTGTTGCACAGTGATTGTGACATCCAGGCCGTGTCTGCTTCTTCCAAACCCCCCTCTTTCTGTGTAGTCTGATGGATATTGTGGAACAGATAAGGGGGGGATCAGTCCAACAGTGCTCCAGATGCAGCCTCATCAATGCCCTGTAAATTTAAAGCATAACCTCCCTTCTGAGGCATTCAATTCCCCTCGCAATAAAGCATAACATTCTATTAGGTTTTCTGATTACTTGATGTTCCCGCATACTAACTTTCAATGATCATGCACTAAAATACCCAACAGTCTCAGCATCTTAGAGCTCTGCAACCTCTCACCATTTTAAAACGTGGTACTTTTTTTCTGCCAAATTAGGCAATTCCATATTTGCTCACACTGTACTCTATTTGCCAAATCTTTGCCTATTCATTTAACTTATCTGTATCCCTATGTGGGATACCAGTAGTAAAGGGGGAAAAGTAGATGTAGCATTCTTGAAACCCAAACACTGTGTGATATAAGGGTGAGGGGGGACGGTACTTGACATGGAGGAAGTTGACCATGTTCTGAAATTGTTATATCTTACAGCCTTCAGGACTGAACACTGACTTGAACAATTTCAGAGCGTGCTCACCCTCTTCCGTGTTGGTTACCCTCCCCAACTCTCCATCCCTAGGTCCTGTGTTGTACGTGTTGCTCCTTGCAGTGCCAACTAATTTTCAACTATTCACACTTCTTGTAGCACCCTATCTAGTATTTATCTGTCTCTCATCAGGTAGCTCTTCATTTTTTTTCTCTACCTTTCTAGGCCCCATTGTCCCCGCTGCTGTCATCAGCATAAATACTATCCTTTCCCAGCTACTGTCAGTTCTGCCGAATGGTGACTGGACTTGAAATGTTAACTTACTTTGTTGTTGTCTCAGCAAATGTTGCTAGGTTTGCCATTTCTCTGCTTTTGCACGGATCTTGATTTGCTGGTTTCTCAAATGCAGTCAGGCATAATCGATGTTAGGTTATTGAAAATTCTTGCTTCCTTAATAATTGTTCACCATTTCTGTTTCTTTGAGAATCGGATCCCAACTTCTTCAAAGCTGTTGGCCCATATTGGAAACAATCAACTTTCAGAAAGAATTTTGATGTTAGTGCTTTCAATCCTCCTCTTTGTGTAATAAGTTTGGATTTAAATCTTTGTTCCTGTACTACCTGTATTCAAAAACACTCATCATTACGTAAAAAGAGTGAGCTATACATTTTTAGATGATGAATTTTAATGTCCAAGTAATTAGCCCTCAGAGTTTGTGAAGTGTGGTAATCTCAGCTATTATATCTCACTCAGAGACAGCAAGAACTCCAGATACTGGAATCAGAGATAACAGAAAGAAGGGACCCTTCTTTAGAAGAACGATCCCAACACGAAACATCAACTTTCCTGCTCCTCTGATACTGCCTCCCCTGCAGTGTTCTACCAGCTCCACACCATACTACGTCAACTATTATATATTCCCTTGTGTACACCACTAAGTTTGGCTACTTTCAGGCAGGATACAGTACCATTCTTTCCCTCACCAAAGGCTCGTTTTCAGGGGTTGCTTTTTCACTTACTTACTTCTGTATTATGTATTGTGGTCATACAGTAACAGTATCTTATTCTATGACTTGGTCTCACCCAAATGCAGAATTACAAGAATACATCAACATCCTTAACAATCATAAAACCTCATTAAATTTAAAGATACTATAACTAAGGAAAGCCTTAATTTCATAGACACTACAATGCTTTAATCAGCACAGCAGGCACAAGTTAAAAATAAACATATTTTTCAAAATAGCTGAAACACACCTCTACACACAAAAGCCATCACAGTAGATATAACTATAAGACTGGTGCAGTCACATGTAAAGCATTTCCACTGCATATTCACAAATGCAGAATATTTTAACTGGCAGTTACTACCCATTTTACTGTATCTTAGATCTCAAACTCAGATTTAGATTTAACAACTGACACAACATTCATCATGATAGCACATATAGAACATATATATTTCCCTACAGAACGTAAGAAGTTAGAACAGGAGCAGGCATTTCATCCCCTCGAGCCTGCATTGCCAGCTTCCGGGCACATGCAGCATCAATCAGGGATTCCACATTAATTTGTAAATAATTCATTACCCCAGTTACTTCCAGTTTTCTTTGCTCCTAGTTTGCTGAGTTTTCCTTTGTTGAGAGTGGAAACTGTTCTCTCTTCTTTGTAGCCTTTCCCATTCCCTGCTCCACTACTCACTCCCAGACCTCTTGCTGCCTCCCCATCTCCCTATCACATTTATGGCCTTCTAGCCGCCATGATTACTTTTCAGCCCTCTTCACACTCTCCATAATGCTGGGACTCACATGGCTATCTGCCTGTTCAGTAAAGTGGTGGCTCCTAAATCCCCTTCCCAGCACTGGGAAAAGAGAGGCTGGGTCTTCACTCTGGCATTTGGCCCCCACTTTCATCCAATGGCTCTGCAATCCCCCTCCCTTCTCTAAACCCCACCCAGGCTTTAAGTTACTGACTTTTCTCTGATTGGTTACACTCATGAGTAAATTTTTCCAGATGACTTGGAGACCTTTCCACTAGCCCACGTACTTTGAGTACTGCTTTCAGGTCAAGTCAGTAGCAGATGGAATTTAACCCTGATAAGCGTCAGATGATGCACTTTAGAAGAAGTAACACAAAGAGTACTCAATGTATGGCAGGACTCTAGGAAACTCACAGGAATAGAGGGGTCTTTTTGGGGTGTTTGTCACAGATCCCTAAAGGCACCAAGTCAGGTTATTAGATAGGCATAGGGGCCACTTATTTTTATCAGTTGAAGCACAGATTAAAAGTGAAGGAAGTTATGGGGGACAGACATTGGTTAGGCCAGAGCTGGAGTACTTTATGCAGTTCTCGCCTCCACACTGTAGGGAAGGATGTGATTGCACAGAAAATGGCGTAGAGATTCACCAGGATGTTGCCTGGGATGGAGCAATTTAGTTATGAAGAGAGGCTATTTTCTTTGGAGCAGAGAAGGTTGAGAGAGGACATGAGAGAGATTATGTGGGACATGGACAGGGTAGATAAAAAGTAACTGTTCCACTGAGTTGAAGGGATAATAACAAGGGGCTGCATTTTTAAGGTGAAAGGCAGGGGGCTTAGAGGAAGACTTGGCAAAAAAAATACAACCAGAGGGTTATAGGGGTCTAGGAACTTAATTGATATGCATAACCTTGCAAGGTTTAAAAAGTAACAGTGTGGAGTTGGAGGAACACAGCGGGCAAGGCAGCATCTGAGGAGTCGGAAAGTTGACATTTTGGGACCTGAAATGTCAACTTTCTTACTCCTCTGATGCTGTCTGGCCTGCTGCATGCCTACAGCCAAACATGGTGTTATTTCTGACTCGAGCATTGTTTTTTTTTCTATTCATTTTGTGGGATGCGGTTGTCACTGGCATTTCTCGCCCATCCCCAGTTGCCCTTGAGAAGGTGGTGGTGAGCTGCCTTCTTGAATTGCTGCATTCCTCCTGCTGTGGGTTGATCCACAATGCTATTATAGAGGGAATTCCAGGATTTTACCCAGCGACAGTGAAGGAAGGCGATATATTTCTAAGTGAGGATGGTGAGTGATGTGGAATGGAGCTTGGAGGTGGTGGTGTTCCCATATATCTGCTGCCCCTGTCCTTCTAGATGTAAGTGATCATGGTCTGGAAGGAGCTGTCTGAGGACCTTTGGTGAATTTCTGCAGTGCATCTTGTAGATAGTGCACACTGCTGCTACTGAGCATCGATGGTGGAGGGAGTGAATGCTTGTGGATGTAGTGCCAATCAAGCGGGTTGCTTTGTTCCGGATGGCATCAAGCTGCTTAAGTGTTGTTGGGGCTGCACTCATCCAGGCAAGTGAGGAGTATTCCATTACATTCCTGACATGTGCCTTGTAGATGGCAGACATGCTTTGAGGAATCAGGAGATTAGTTACTCGCTGCAGTATTCCCGGCTTCTGGCCTGTTCTTGTAGTCACTCTGTTAATGTGGTGAGTCCAGTTGAGTTCCTGGTCAATGGTAAGCCCCAGGATGCTGAAAGTGAGAGATTCAGTGATGGTAACACCATTGAAGGTCAAGGGCTGGTGGTTAGATTGTCTCTTATTGGTGATGGTCATCGCCTGGCATTTGTGTGGCACAAATGTCACTTGCCACTTGTCAGGTGAAGCCTGGATATTGTTGCATATGAACATATACTGCTTCAGTATCTGAGGAGTCATGAATGGTACTGAACATCATGCAATCATCAGTGAAAATCCCCAACTCTGACCTTATGATGGAGGGAAGGTCATTGGTGAAGCAGCTGAAGATGGTTGGGCCTAGGACACTACCCTGAGGAACGCCTGCAGAGATGTCCTGGAGCTGAGATGATTGACCTTATCACATTATGTTTATGGACTTACTGCTGGAAAGTGGAAGCAGTGTAGATACGGTGCATTTTTGGTGAAAGTCTTGATTAACTGAAGGACCTCTTGTGTACTGTATAATTCCATGACTTGGGACGCTTTAAAATGGCTCCCAAAGTCATTTTTAGTTTTTTGCTTTCAAAAGTCAAAGTTCAAGATTTTTAATCATTAAATTCTCATCAACTAATTTAATATTTCATATTTTGTATCATCATGACATTACAACCACACAAACTCTTTCTGGGGTCCTCATAAAGATAGGCAGCAATTTCCAATGGACTTGTCAAGGGTCATGTCTAGTGATCAGGAAAATGGCTAAATCTATATATGAACCTTCGAATGGAGGTTTACAGAACAGTATAAATCTAGGTAATTCAAAATCTTCGTATATGTAGACCAGATTTCTATATTTACTACATTCACTGATAACACAATACAATGATATGGTTTGGGATCAGGTTTCTTTCTTCATGTCGATAGGATAAGATTGCCTCCAACAGTGACTCGTCAGCATGTCTCTTAAAGGTATATAGATTGTGAGACGTAATTGAGCATCCCTTTTCCTAAAGATGACTTCTCCCAAATGATATACATGGTTTTACAAAGGAACATGCTGTCAATTTGATAATACCATTAGGTCAAAAATGACTTGCAAGACTTCATTGTAACACTCGTCTCGATTTAGTGATCCTATACCCATCTGGACAGGGTTTGTTCTCTGTTGCATTGTTCGACAACTTGGTTATGTGGCTGGAGGTTGCTGTCACTTCACAACCGACACATTACTATTGTCAGTGTTCTTCTACACTCTCTTTGTACACGATTGGTGGTTGTGCAATGATCTGCATCAGCTTTTGTTCCCTTGCAATATAGCAGTGTCATCAGTAATATCTTTGCATGATCTTTGCTGGTATCTAATTACTTGTTTTTCTAATTCCGACTTCTTGCTCAAAGAAAAGTTTTGGTAGCTTTACAAATGTCCTGTATCTCTTTTTCAAAACCAGAGAATGAATGTCCTGAGATGAGAAGAAATTTCTTCACCCAGAGATTGTCAAGCTTATGGAATTCTCTGCCACATTATTGATTCAGCATACTGAAACTGAAAATAATCCTCATTGTGTCTGCAACAGGCACACTCATAATGCTGTTAAATTGTCAAATAGGAAATTGAGAATGATCTGTCACAAGAAAGTCACCTTTCCTGTGGACTGTGAATAGGTTTGTTGTTACTTTCATCTAAAGAGTGAATGAAACATCATGTGGTTGCACAGTTTCCTTCTGCTCCTGGAGTTTATATGCTCCTGGAGTTCACATGCATTTACTTCTTGTTGAATAGCCTGATTCAGCCCCAGGAAGTACACAGATTCACCTGCTAACCATCATGTTCAATACGCAACATGGAAATCAAGAGGAACGTACTGATCTTTGGGTAATTTGCTCAGGGTGTCAGGTGTAATTATGAAGTTACCTGGCTTATATTTCATTTCAAAGATCATACATTTCAAGCATGTTGACTGATTCAAATCTGTTATCTGTTCCACCATGGTGAGTATGGGTTTGAATGTCATGAATTGGGACTATACCACTTAGCCTGCCATTACTGGCCTGTTGGTGTTTACCAGGTAGTAGATTTTGGGAAGCCAAGATGAGTTTTTGTGTTTGTACTGGTGTGATTTTGTCAATGCCTGGAATTGATGATCCAGTATATTGTCTCACAGCATTTTAGCTTTTGAAGTGTGCTGATCTTCTGTTTAAGGAATATTACAATAACGGCTTTAAAAATTCCAATTACCTTATATTGTCAACATGGAGTGTGAGTTGAACAATATTCAAATCTTAACATCTTCTGAAATTTAGCTTTCAGTTAGTGGACTCTGAACTTCATTTAAGCATTTGTGCATCTTAACACCTTCCTTGCTGTCCTGTTATCACAGTTCACTACCTTGCTATTCACTTTTGTTTTGTTCTGGGATCTGGGTGATCCTTGGAACCAGGCAGATTTCATGCACATGCATGGTCAGTACCCCTTAGTGTCACATGCTTCACAAATATCCAGAAAAGCTAGACAGCTTTTGGGTAAGCATCACAAACTGCATCTATTATAGGTTTATTGGTCTTCGGCACTTTGCTGGCCATAAACAGAGCGCTAGCTGAACTGAGGGTTTTAATTGTTTAGGCTGGCTACTACGGCCTGATATTAAATCCATCATCAAGTAACGTCTCAGTACTATGGCCCTTTATCTTTCTCAAAATATACTTCCTAAAGGCTTTACTTGGCATAGAGGTTTTTCTTTGTTTTATTCATTTGTGGGGTGTGGCTGTCACTGATTGAACCAGACTGTATTGCCCATCCTTAATTCTCCTTGAGAAGAAAATGAGTTAGTGGCCTCCAAATGGGCAGTGTCATCAGTGAGGGGTTGAAGGACACTGAAGAAATGGCGCAACATTTCCAAGCTAGGATAGTGAGTGGCTGGGAGGTAACTTGCAGGTGGTGATGTTCTCCCCTTTTCTTTCAAGATGGTAGTGATTGTAGGTTTGCAAAATGCTGTTTAAGGAATCTTCAGAACACTGAAGAGGGTTGGAATTAAGGCTGTGACCTGAAGAACTCCTGCAAAGATGTCCTGAAGCTGAGATGACTGATTTCCAATAACCACATCCACCATCTTTTGTGTTAGGTATGACTCTAACCAGGGAGGAGTTTCTCCTAAGTCCCATTGACTCATTTTGCCAGGGCTTGCTGATATCATGGTCAAATTCTGCCTTGATATCACTGCAAGAATCATGCTGAAAGGATTCTTCTCTACTTTCAGATATACGAATGCTGAAAATCCATTTTTAACCTGGTAAAGATCAGTTGTCAAGAACCGATTTAAAAAATCATTTGTAGGAAAACCACAATCAACTATACTGATATTTAGAATAATTTAAGCAGGTAGTTAGTTAGTTTTAATTCCTGCAACCATTAAGATAGGCCTCAATTAAATAGTTTGTCACAACTATTTAAATCTCTTATGGTATTATATGTGACATAATGAAAATGGAATTGTTCTCCTGTTTTCGCCGGTCACTGATCATTTCATTTAGCCATATTATTCTCATCTCTTTTTCCTGCTCCTTGCTCTCTACATGTCCTCTGTCCTTTTAGATGACTTGCATAGGAATATTGCGGCAGGAAATGAGGCACTTCCTCATTCCTTCACATTCTTACTTCCCATCCCTTCTGACCAGCTTCAAACCTTTCTCCTTTGAACTACCTGTTAACCTGTTAATGTAATATGTACATTCCGTATCCTTTCTCAATGTTATGTATAATCGCAAGACTGCTCATACATCCACACCCAATTTTTTTAATGAGCTTTTCCTGAAGATGTCAAATCAGGTTTCAGTATTAATGGTATTCTATTGATCTGAATTTATAACATTGCCAGTAGTGCAACCTTATTTAAGCATGTATGCTTTGGAAAATTTTGACTCATATCAATAATTGCAAATCAGAGCTATTGGAAAGGGTAGTACAGGTGACACAATGGACACCAAAATGTTGTCGAAATTCATTGTGATAAGGGGTGAATTATATGCACTCTGTCATTTTTGGTGGTGAAACAGCCACTCCCGTGTGGAAAGATCCAGCAGAGATAATCCCATTTATACAGTGCTGTTTCTCACATTCACGCTTTGCCAGAGTATAGTATATAAAGTAAGAACAGAAAAGCAAAGTTATTTTCCCCCCACTTGAGTTCTCATTATTGTCTCAATTTACTTATGATTGGTCACTTGGAGCCCCTGTGAATTGGGTGAACTTATATTAGTGATGATTATTTGTGCAAATGTACTCAAGGATTTCTTAAATTCTTCAGGACTTTATCTTGCGAGTCACACCAATTCTCACACACTAACAAACAGTCAGAGAAAAACCGATCAACTCTAACAACTCAATTCAGATATTTCAAGTCATACCTTCAGAATTGGTTACTGGTACAAAAATGAGATTTGATGTGGATATCTTCGTTGATTCAGTTGCTCTCTAAAGTTTTAATGGTGCAGAAATTGACTTAATTTTCTATACCTCCTTGCATGACAGCATAATTCAGGAATGTAACATTTGTATCCCCTAGTGATCGGGACAAGAGACTCATTTCACATCAGCCAACAATTTGTG
Source organism: Stegostoma tigrinum (assembly GCF_030684315.1). Lineage (NCBI taxonomy): Eukaryota > Metazoa > Chordata > Chondrichthyes > Orectolobiformes > Stegostomatidae > Stegostoma > Stegostoma tigrinum. Next base: position 41,204,435 of record NC_081362.1, read on the forward strand.
AGATGTAGCCTGATACAAATAACTTTTCATTAAGCAAACATTAAAGAAAGAATATTTATGATTCATCTGTGCATCATCAATATCATTTGACACTGCATATTAAGATAATAAACATTTCATGCCATCCTATATAAATACTTCATGTTGCTGACTTAAAAGCTGAAAGCCCAAATTCCATTCTTCTGTATTCTATCCTTCCTGTAGCCTTTAGCTGTTCCACTGCCACCACCTTTCAAAATTCTGTTCATTTAAAAGTCTGGCTGCAATGTTAGCACTTAGTTAACCAAGTATCTACTTCAGAGGAGAATTGACAAAGAAAATTTAGCAATACATTTTGCTTCAAATAATTTCAAATAAATAGACTTGTACAGTGTCCATAAAGGTGAATGATCTTTGGAATGTCTAAGATTTTAAATTATTTCAGTATGCCAATTTAGATATAAAATTTGAAACTTAGTTTTTATTGCCTCAGTGTAATCATAGGTTTTAATGTAAAAAAATTAAAACTTCTTGGATTAAAACATTAGAATATTAATTATGCACTTAAGAATGTCTGATTTGATTAATCACCCTTTGTGCAGAAATCCAATAAATAACTGGATACATTTTGTTCAGTCAATTTTACACAAGATTATGTGTACAAACGCACACACTGAATCCAAACGGATTCTTAGAGCTATTAACTAGAAGTGACTCTTCTTAGCTTCATTAGAGTCTAAGCTATGAGGGAAAACCTGTTTACTGAACTGCACTCTTAACCACATGCAGTTCTTTTAAAAGTGATCTTACCTGTTCCTATTCCAAAATAGGGTTTTAGGGTAGCAGATTCTATAATCAAACTAAAAATTTATACAGTCATTCTACTGAATCTGTAAAGATTCTCAGGAAAGCGACCCATGCAGACGATAAAGTTCCTGACTGCAGAGCTCGTTAAAAATAGGTTGGAAATTGTTGATATGCAAGTTTTGCCCAAGGATGTTGATTTTTGTTAATACTTTTTTTTTGGTGCAGATAGATGAATTTATGATTTCATGGAAACAGAGGATTTACTGTTCTTTATAGAATTCTCTCCTTCCAGAATCATACAGTTCTACAATTTTAAATGGAGAAACGAGATAAGAGATAGAAATTATGATAAGATCCCCTCATTGAAAAAACACAAGAGATTCACCAAAAGTAGAATTCAACAGGAATAGAATCACTGTACACTTCTGCAGCTCAAAAAATAAACTCTCTTTTAGGAAATCTCTATTTGAGTCTTGCTTATACAATTAGTTTCTGAGGTAGTTAAATACTTATTAAACAAGCTTACTAAAATTTTGATGAACAAACCCCAGATAATTTGATTGTCAATATGTGATGTGCAAGGTCAATTTTATACCAGCTGCACCGTACACTTTAGGATCCTAACACCAACAGGGATTTAAGTCCCACTTACTCCAGAAGCGTCACGTAACGTATATGAGAACAGTATGAAAAGATATGAATATCAGGAATGAACTGAGCTCTCATGACAACGAGAACTGGACAATGGATAGATGTACCACACACATGGTAATGAAACCAAGTGATCAGAAAAGTCCAAGATAATATCAGTTCTGTTTTGAGTTAGTTTGTGGTAGTTGCATCGTTGGTAGTCCCACCACCGACTACTTTTCTGGTAAAGTCTGTGGGTGTGTAAGTTTAGAATAGGATCAGCTCTGCTATGATGGTCCCGCAGTTAAAGGCTGACATTCGTAGGGTTAATTTCATAAAGCTATCAGATGCATTTGGATAGAATCATATTCCAGTGTGATTCTATAACCTTGAGGAAGAAAGCGAATCAAATAAAAAGGAAAAGAGGCTCAATTAATGCAATTCAATTTGTTCCCATCAGGGAACTTCCAATCTAACAAGCATATCAGATTATCCACTGGACATGTGCTTGCTCCTCACCAAAGAAGCATTGTCAGCAGTATAATTTGGAGGGAACAGGATAGTCGAATGTCAGCATATCTCCACTTACAAATCAAAGTATACTAAGGTAATATACTGGCACTTCAAATGCCTTTTAAAATTTGTTGAAATTCTGCAAAAAAATGAAAAGGCAGCAATCTGTTCATACATGAGGTTAACACAGGTATACAATAGATAGATTTTTTAAAAAATCCAATGAACAATACAATGTTGAGTGTATCTTGCATACAGTGCATAATATTTCACATAAACCTCTGTAGTAGAAATATTGTAAAAGACTCTTAAATTGATAGAGAGCTGGAATTTTAAAAACAGAGCCATAGTGAACAATAAAATTAATTTGATAAATTGCATAATGAATTGATACTATACATCAGTGGGACATAAGTTTCGGTCAATATCAGATGGTTTGATAACCATATTAAAATATTTGAGTTTAAAAATAGATTGCACTGCAATGGTCAGTCAAAATAAGCTTTAACATGACTCTATAGCAGTCGCATTTATAATCAATCTTAAAACTATAGGCAAACAACTAAAACTGTTTAAAAACGTACAAAACAAAATTATTGCTTTTGAATCAGTTTTGACAGTATAAAGAAAGCATACAACTTATCAAAACCAGCATCTAAACGGGGTACAGATGTTGAGCATTTGGATAAGCACCAAAAGAAATTAAGCCATTGTAATTGCTTTTGGCGACCTTATTGCTCAAATGAAACGTTACTGGTTTTCGTATAGTTTGATTGTGTTAATTTCCCGAAACACCAAATTGCTGAAAACTCTATAGTACCATTCTGTATATTTCACATTTCATTGAGGACGTCACTCTTCGTTGTCAACCATGTAGGTAATGTGTAAAGAAAATATATACACTAACGAGTTTTGAGAAGATTTGTAGCTCAGGTTGAGGGCTTTATCTTGCATATTTATTGTTTCCTTAAAGTGAAACTTGCATTCAAGCTTAGTGTATATATCTGGATGTGAGTTTGCTCGCTGAGCTGGAAGGTTAGTTTTCAGACGTTTCGTCACCATTCTAGGTAACATCATCAGTGAGCCTCCGACGAAGCGCTGGTGTTATGTCCCGCTTTCTATTTATATGTTTAGGTTTCCTTGGGTTGGTGATGTCATTTCCTGTTCTTTTTCTCAGAGGGTGGTAGATTGGCTCCAAATCAATGTGTTTGTTGATGCAGTTCCGGTTGGAAAGCAATGCTTCTAGGAATTCTCGTGCGTGTCTCTGTTTGGCTTGTCCTAGGATGCATGTGTTGTCCCAATCAAAGTGGTGTCCTTCCTCATCTGTATGTAAGGATACAAGTGATAGTGGGTCATGTTGTTTTGTGGCTAGTTGATGTTCATGTATCCTGGTGGCTAGCTTTCTGCCAGTTTGTCCAATGTAGTGTTTGTCACAGTTCTTGCAAGGTATTTTGTAGATGACATTCGTTTTGCTTGTTGTCTGTATAGGGTCTTTTAAGTTCATTAGCTGCTGTTTTAGTGTGTTGGTGGGTTTGTGGGCTACCCTGATGCCAAGAGGTCTGAGCAGTCTGGCAGTCATTTTGGAAATGTCTTTGAAGTAGGGGAGAGTGGTTATGGTTTCTGAACCCGTTTTGTCTGTTTGTTTGGGTTTGTTGCTGAGAAATCGGCGGACTGTGTTCATTGGGTACCCATTCTTTTTGAATAAGCTGTATCGGTGATTTTCTTCTGCTGTTCGTAGTTCCTCTGTGCTGCAGTGTGTGGTGGCTCGTTGGAATAATGTTCTAATGCAGCTTTGTTTTGTGGGTGTTGGGATGGTTGCTCCTGTAGTTCAGTATTTGGTCCGTATGTGTTGTTTTCCTGTAGACGCTGGTTTGAAGTTCCCCATTGACTGTTTGTTCTGCTGTGACATCTAGGAATGGCAGTTTGTTGTTGTTTTCCTCCTCTTTTGTGAATGTTATGCCAGTAAAAGTATTATTGATGGTCTTGAAGGTTTTCTAGAATGGTGACGAAACGTCTGAAAACTAACCTTCCAGCTCAGCGTGCAAACTCACATCCAGATATATACACTAAGCTTGAATGCAAGTTTCACTTTAAGGAAACAATAAATATGCAAGATAAAGCCCTTTTTTGGGAAGACAGTAGACCATAACTCAAAACTAGATCTTAAAACTGCTCAGTATAATGTCCATGATTTTCACAACCTCTGTGCTATGATTCACAATTTTATATTTACAGTGATATAAATAAAGACAGCGTGTATTCCTCCATGTATTTATTTTCATAGTTTGTGAAAAATGGGAGATGGCTATCAAGTCTACTAGGAGCTCTTAAAAGGGGTTTAGACTCTATTACATTGTGCAAGCTATTTCACTTTATCTAATAAGTGCAGAATGCTAGAAATGGCTTTTAAAATCCCCATAAACTTACTTCAGAAATTACAGTATAAAATTGAATTCCAAAGAATTTTAAAGTACTAATATTTAGATATCATGAACTGAAACTCAAGTTAAAAACAAAGGAATAGTAAATGAGAACAATTTGTCTATAAATAATGGTCTAGGTCATATGACATCAAAGACATCTGGAATAATACTACACAGCAACAAGAAGCTCAAGTAGCCACAAACATAGAGAACACACTTTCCTAAATTCATGATGGCTGCTAGCCAGTTTTTTCAAATGAAGATATTTTGTTTCAGGATCAGTTGTCCAGCAACTTAAGCTTCAAAATTTTGCAAGTTAAAGTTTTTTTTAACATTGATTAACAGTAGAAGAATTACTAAACTGCAGGTCACAGTTCTAATAGTGAATTCATTGTAGTTTTGGACAACCGCAAATGCTACACTGGAAGTTATGTAGGAAAGGGTACAAATTTATGGCATAAGTGCAATTAATCTATCCGAACTAATCTGAATGCTAACAGTTGCAGCACAGCTAACATAACAAATGAAATTAACTTGGTTTCATCTAGCTGATACAGTTTAAGTATATATTACTGTAAAATTAGGAAAACTGTGCGCTGATTGGACATGTATAAATATTTAATAACGAAATTAAACATGCAGATTTAAAGTATTGTGTAGTTCAGTATTTAGCAACAATCATCTCAAAAAAATCAAAGGATCATCCTTTTTAGTTCTTGGAATCCACTATGTTGGACGCATCTGGGAAAAGCGGGCTTTGGACCTAAGTTCAAGAAAATAAAACAAATTCAGTCTATTTGTTATATGATTCTGACATAAAGTACTCTACTTGGACTTCCTGGGCCTATTCAGGTTAGTTATCATTCTCTGCTGAAGATAAAAAAGTACTAATTCACTTGCATCTTTTAAGTAGTAGCAAAAACTGTCAGATCTCCTTTTATCTTACTCAGGAACTTTGCACTTATGGCCCAAACTTCTGAACTGAACATCTTGTGCAATGCAGAGGGTATCTAGTTTCAGAGTTTATACTTGCATTGTAAGACCCAAAGCATGACCCTTCTTACCATAGTAAATGCCATATTATTGGATTTAAAGGTCTAATAGGCACTTTGATAAACAATAAAGAGAACATGTTTGGGTGAGGAGTAGGATGTCAGAATGATAGGTGAGGGCATTGGGTGGCAGTAGAGTAGGTGAGGGATGCAGGGTAACAAATAGTAGATCGGGTCAGGGAAATATTCATATCAGTTTGGGAGGTGGGGGGTGCTGTAGTGATTGTATAAAGGTCAACCAGGTGGACCTCATAGAATATGGCTGACAGATATAAAACAGGCGTGTCAGAGGTTCTGTTCACGCTGAGAGCTGGCTATGAGGAAGATAACCAGTGTCAGGTACTATGGACATGTAAATAAAGAAAGACTTGGTGACAGGATACCAGTCAATATGGAAGTATTTCAGTGGTGATGAGAGAAAAAAATACACTCCTGAAGAAATTGTCTCACAACAGTCATCTTTGAGTTGGGATAAGGATATGTGGTGTTATGCCATTATTTAGGAAGCTGGACTTATATGATCCTGCTTAAGACCGGGCCAAGTATGTTGTCAGAATGCATTATTTTGTTTCTAGGCAAATAACATTGGGAATCCATCAAAATCATTCTGCAGTTGTTCGGAAAGAAAAACCCCTAAAACATGACATGGGCTCTTCTGAGTCAACTGGTAAATATTTTCTGCTCTGGGATTTGAAATAGATTTGAGAGATATTGTTTTTGAAATGTTATACATTTCCACTGCTTATGCAAATTTCCCTTTTGTAGGTTACCTACACTTCTGAGATTACAATCACATTAAATGGTGCATCCTTGCACTATTCTCTGCTCAGCAATGATGGAAGTACTCACAACTGCTGGGACCCCCTGGGATTCCTGGCACTACTGCCACTTTTAAAGCCCAGTCATGCACCAGGTCAATCAGTACCAGGATCTGCTCTTCACAGCGCATGTAGTGGGAAGGGAAGGGAAAGGGTGGTAGATGTGGGAAAATAGGTGGCACTGTTGACTGTGCAGTGCAAGTGCAAATGCACTGTAAATGCATTGCTATTGTAGATCACCTGCTTGATCGACAATCATTATAATCATTACGAAAGTTATTGAACCTTAGGATTTTAAAGTGGGATGTTGCTAAGGGACTACTCTTTCCCTAATATCCAGTACAGCATAACATTTCATTGTTCAGCGTAGGAGCATTATGTACCGAAAAGTCTTCAAATGACTGAAATGTTCACTTTTATTGAGCAATAGCAAAAGCAAATTTAAAAAAAAAGAAAAACTGCATTTGCTTCTGTGAACCGACAAGGTCTGAATGTCTTTTGATCAACAACAAATCTACAAAGAGTGATGACTGTATCCAGTAATCAAGTATCAAGTGAGTGCTGCCTGGCTTGTTACACCTGAAGTGCTCTATCATACAGAAGGTGAGGCGCCTCCTGCTCGAAGCCCTCACCTTCCACCTCAGAAAATTGTGCTGCTCCCCCAGCTCTTCATCATTCATCACTGTCTGCTCCAGTTGTGCATTGAATAGCATGCAAGGATTTTGTGGCACACACTATCTGGACTATACTGAATGATTATGGTGAAATAAAATCTGCTCTATGCCCTTACGTAGCTTTTGAGATCTTCAACTGTCTTTGTGAATACTGGCCCACAGGTTTCACTTTTAAGATTGCTTGTGATTACCTATGCTTCACACGTGTGACTACAATCCATCTCACAATGATTAATGAGATAGTCAAGACTGTTTGTGATCAGGATTTGTAACCCACACGGTTGCTAGTACATGCAGCATATTATGACAACTGATGACCTTGACCAATACTGTTAAAGTGCTTCATTAGTGTATTAAGCTGGGTGACCGAGTGTGAATGGCTGGCTGAGTATGAGAGTAGCCAGCTAACTGAGTAAGCAAGTGGGCCAATGGCTGCATGCAAAGTGGCTATCGGCCGAATGTGCAAGTGTGCTACTGGCTGAATGTCTGAGCGAGTTAGTGTCCCACTGACCAGTCAGGACTGTGTCTGTCTGTTGTGGGGCCAGGTGGGCAAGTGGCCAGGTGAGTGAGTGGCTGACTGGGCGAGGAGGGTGTCCATAGAAGTTACATAAGGATGATTCCAAGGATGAAGGAGCAACTGAAGACTCTGGGTCTGTACTTGATGGAATTTAGAAAGCTGAGGCAGGTATCTGACTAAAATTTACAGGAAACTGAGAGGCCTGGATAGACATATCACCCCACCAACTTCTGCATCCAGTGTATCATTCACCACCACTTCTGCCACCTACAATCCGACCCCACAACTAGAGACATTTCCCTCCCCACTCCTATCTGCCTTTCGTAGCGACCGCTCTCCTTGCATTTCCCCCATCTGCTCCATACTCTCCACTAACCCCACCACCCCAGGCATATTTTCATGCAACTGCAGGAAGTGCTACGCCTGCCCCTATACCTCCGCCCTCAAAGCACAAAACAAAACTTCCACATTAGACAGGGGTTCACCTGCACATCTGTCAACGTGGACTTCTGCATCTGCTGCTCATAATGTGGCCTCCTTTACGTCAGTGAGACCAGGCAGAGACTTGGGGACTGTTTTGTGGAGCGTCTACACTCTGTACACAACAAATGATAACACATTCTGGTCACCAACCACTTTAAGACCGCCTTCCAGTCCCTGGGTAACATCCTAGGCCTCCTCCAATGTCACAAGGACACCACCCACAACCTGGAGGAGCGACAGCACATTTTCCACCTTGGGACCCTACAGCCTGATGGCCTTAACATGGATTCACCAGTTTTAAAATCTCCCCAACCCCCACCTCATCCCATGTCCAACCCTCCCTCTCATTCCCTGCCTCCTTGATCTGACACGACCTGCCTATCTTTTCTCCCACCTATCTGATCCTCCCACCTCACTGACCAATCCCCACCACTCCCTACCTGCACCCACCTATCACCATCCTGCCCCAGCTTCTACCCCTCTTCTCTATTCATTTCTCAGCTTCCTTCCCCATTTCTGAATTAAGGTCTCGACCTGAAATGTCAACTGTCCTGTTCCTCTGATGCTGCCTAGCCAGCTCTGTTCCTCTAGTTCCACACTGCATTATCTCTGACTCCAGCATCTGCAGTTCTTGCTATCTCTAGATGGGGTAAATACAGAAAGGATGCTCCTGGAGACTGGGAAGACCAGGCCAGGGGCATAGTCTTAGGGTACAATTGGCCATTTAGGATTCAGATGAGGGTGTTCTCCAATCAGACAGTGGTGAGCCTGTGGAATTTGAATGTTTTCAAGGCATTGTAGTTCTTATAGCTAAAGGGATCAAAGGGTAATGAGAGAAAGCAGGAACAGGGTACTTAGTTGGATGGTCAACCACGATCATACTGAATGACAGAGAAGGCTGAAAGGGCTGAACAGCCTCCTCCTGCTCCTATATTCTGTTTCTATAACAGCATCAATCACCGCAACAACATTTTGAATTTTTTCTTTCAGTGTTTCTTTAATTTGGTTTGATTGCATGAAGTGTTTTTTTTTAGGTCCTAGGAGTTTCAACTCAGCAAGTAACATTGCTCAGCTTCCAAAAATGGTTCTTCGGAAGGCCATAGACAAAAGATTTTTAGATAATAACTATCTGCAATGTTTATTCAAACGACATAACTAGAAATCAAATTTACCTTGCATTTTGTGATGAATTATTCTGACGAGATGACGTTGGTGGACAGGCTTTAAGCTGGGATTCCAATCTGCAGTAAATGCCACCAGCTAACTATAAACATGAAGTATATTTTAAATTAATGAAGAGATAATGTACTTACTTAGTTATCACATTTATATTTTATTACAAGCCAGAAACAGGCTTTTAGATCCATTGGGACCATACTAATTTTTACAATCCATTTGCACCACCTTCCACAATTTTTCATAAAGCACCATCTATACATATTTCTATTCCTTTTGCTGCATGGTACTTATCTAGCAGAAGAGTGCTAATAAGTAAATAACCAAAATTGACCAAATTAAGCAGCACACAGTAGGGGTAGCAACAGTTTAAAGTTAACAGATTAGCCTAAGAGACTGTTATGCAGACAAAAAACAGAAAACAAGATTATAGCTACAACCACACAAGAAAACCTACCACAATGCTCCAGACAGGCAAATAAATAAATAGTTTGACCAAATCATCTAGATCTAATTAGTTAAAAAACACGTGACCACAAGCATGCACAGGTATATGAAAGAAAAGTCTGATGGTATAAAAGAGGAATGAACTAGCACAGTGATCAAGAGAATCCAGGAGCAACATTTATAAGAAGGACAACCCTGAGTCGGGTCTCTGAGAAGACACCTAGAGAACAGGAATGCTCTCCAGCCCAGAGCCTGATCATCTCTGTCTTTTATTAGTAATATTCTGTGCAAGAAGTAAGGTTGTATATTGGTGAATAAATAGTGCTGTATAACTGAGTTGGCCTCTGATTATTTATCCAATTACTGACATTTCACTTTGGCCAAGGAAAAATTAGTAAAAAGCACAACACTTAGCTTCCCTTTAAATGTGTCTGGCCTCAGTTCTTCCAAGCAATAGTCGATTTCACATTCTACTCACGATCTGGGATTAAAACATTGCTCCTTAATTTTCTTTTGGATTTATAGGTGACTGTTATATGTATGACCCCTAGTTCTGGTCTCCCCCGTACATGAAAACAGCACCTTTATATCTACCTTACTAAAACCTTTCACAATCTTAAACACCTTGATCTCGTCACCCATTAGACTTTTCTACAGAGATATGCCAACTGTTGAAATCCTCTTGCTGGGCACATGTTTACAGTTCCAGTGGCATCCCTGTAAATGCCTTTTGCACCACCTAAAGCCTTTCCATAACTGAAGACAAGAACAACTAGCCTAACGAAGATTCTATATAATTTTAAACTAATATTGCTGCTTTTCATTTCAATGCTTATTTCTGTTAGCTCCCTGTCTCAATGAATGATGCAGAAATGAGAATATTTTAGTTCCTTTGCCACTCTGCATCATGAGTGGTTTAAGAGTCTAATTCTTGAACAATAATTATTGCCATTAGTGATGCAGGTATAAATCATGGGGTCAGGCAACAATGCCCATTTAGCATTGATCCTTGATTTTTTTTTCTGCTTGTCTTCAACCTCTTTGGCCCTACAAAATGTGAAGTAATCCTTCAACACAGCCTGCAGAATCAAAGTTTTCAAGTTCTTTTGAAAATATTTTCTTTAACTTGAGCACAAATGATCATAGTGGTCTTGAAGTATCTATAAGCCGTCCATGTAAGAAATTCTTTGGAATATGTCCCCCTACACCAGAAATAGCCGACCAGAACACTACAGACACTCGTCTGAGAGTAGAATTGGTTGACGTGGCATTTAGCTTCAAGTAATTCAATGTCAGGAACTTTATTTTTCCTCTTGATATCAGACAAAAGGAATGAGAAGTGTTTTTCTCATGCCCACTTAGGTATATACAGAGTACGGGTATCCTAAGAACTGCTATCAATCCAAGGACATTTCATCTGAGCTTTGCCTATGTCCATTTATGCGTGCATTTTGTATATCAGTCTGGGTCTGAGTCCATCACTTTAATTCCCAAGGCATTTCATTTTTCCTGCTACATGACCCCCACGCTATTGATCTATGCGCCACACACTCCCCTCCACCTTCAGGGCATAGTGTATGCATGTGGGGGTGTGTGTGAAAGCACATGTATCCCAAATATGGGTTTCATCCCCACTTCATTAAGTCTACTGAATGCGAAATTGATTAGAAAAGACATGCAAAAATGGTTTAATCAATCAACACACCTGGTCAGGTTGGACCATAGAGAGCATCAGGTTCTGTTTACATCTTTTAAAACTGATAACAATCCTTGGATTATCTTCCTGGACTAACCCTGGCTTCTCCAGCGCTACAAACTACCTTTTTAAATCCTCTGCCCTATCTCATTCATTCTTGCCTCCAAAACAAGCATAATGAGTCCATGGATTTCTTTGGCACCAACATTCAGTCCATTCATTTATCTGCCTTTCCTACTTACCCCTCTTCCCCTAGGCCATCAGGCCATACTCATGAAGGGCTTGAAACTGTAGAATCCCCTGGGTTTCATTCCTGGCAAGGGATATACATTGTGAACGTCAAAAGTACTGAACGTTATCGATGCAACTCAGAGTGAAACATGTTCCATAGACAAACGTTTACTTCTATTGCATTTTCTGCAATTTTCAATTTAAATCATTTTGGCCCAGGTTCTACGCATGACATGAAATGTATATTGTAAATACACTGTTACAAACATGTTGAAGCACTTTAAGAGTGGAACACTACGAGGAGATGTTGAATTTTATTGCACTCTAATTTTAAACAATGCTTTGAAATGCAATTTTTTAAAAAATTATGAATTGAGTACATTTTTGGGAAAAGAATTAGGCCAAATTTCCTGTATAGTCTTCTTCCTTCAGCTCTAACCTGAACTTGTATCTTTTTTCAGGTTTCCTTTCCATCTCCCATCATTCTTGCTCTAAGTTCAACTTGTTCCACTCTATTACCATGAAAATTGCTGACCATCCTTTTTTTTCAGGATTCTCATGTTAACTGATAGTTTTAATGGTATTTACTCCACAAGCACTACCCTCACCTGCTTCAAATCTGCTTTCATCATCTCTTTCCAAAGTCCTCGAATACATCATCATTCTGAAAATGATGCTCATATCCCCCAGAATGTGATGTTTGAATTTCTCTGCTCCAGTACTAAATTGGCCCTTATAGTTACAAATGATGTGCTAAATACCTGTCAAAAAAAAAAGATAAATTCTCTTTGTCCTTCTCAACCTGTCACCTTTGAGAAACACCTTTCACTTCAGAACGCTTTCCACCTCTAAGGCCTCTTCACTATTGTTCAGCTGTGTAGGACTGCAGAGTTCTGGTTCTACTCTTAGCTATTTACTCATAATAGCTTTACTGCCTATTTGGTATTTCCATTTTACCCAAGGATTTATATTTGGCTCCATGCTAATTCTCATTTCTATACTGACCTGACGTTAGCCAAAAACATGTGGGAAATTACATGTATGCTGGTGACACGCATCACTACCTCACCAACACATGCCTCAACCTTTTCACTGTCTCTAAATTGTCAAATGCTTTTCCAACATCAAGTAGTATATAAGCAAACATTGCTTAGTCACCAATTCTATTCCATTTTGCAGCAGCTATTTGAGGCTTAATCAAGTATTCACAAATTGACTTCAAGTTGAGTTTACAAACTCATATCTGCACCATCACTATGAACGCTATAACATTGCCCAACTCTATCCATGCCTTGCTGAAACTCTCATCTACACTTTATTCCACCTCAAGACAACTATTTCTGACCATCCTCCTATGTTCTATCCTCTGTAAACTTGAGATATCAAAAACTGTACCACTTATGTCCTAATTCGAACTAAGTCCAGCTTACTCATCATCCTTATTTCTTCGGTTAAGCAATAATCCTTAATTTTAATTATTTTCAAATTGTTCTACAGCATTTCCTTCTCATTGAAGCAGACAGAATTCTGAGGGTGCTTAACGAAGTAAATGCTGAGAGGCGTTTTTTCTCCGGTGGAGTCTAGGATTAGGAAGAATGGTTTAAATAGAAGGAGTTTCCCACTTGAGAGTGAAATTAGGAGGCATTCTTCTCTCAGAAGGTCATTATCCTTTGGATTTCTCTTTCCACAGAGGTGTGGGTGCTGGGTCATTGAAAATATTCAAAGCTGAATTAGTCAGATTTTTGATCTATAAAGGAGTTGAGGATTATGGTACAATCAAGAATGTGGAGTTAAGGCCACTATCAAGTCAGCCATGGTCTCACTGAATGATAAAGCACGTTCAATGGGCCGTATGACCTATCCTTTCTACTATAGCTCAGTAAGTCTCCATTAGTCTAACCTTTCTTGGCCACAACCCCAAGATATCTGCATTCAGTCACCCAAAACAGTGTCAGTTTCCTTGAAATAAAGGTAGAGGGGGTATTACTGAACTAAACAAAATTACGGAAGATTTTGATTGAGAGAATGAATGGACAAAGAAGTGCTGAAAAGCATAACTCTCCATAATTATAAGAGAGAACCAAGAAAAACTACACAGAATTCATCAGAAATGTCTTTACTCAAGGATTGTGCAACTTGCTACCACAGGGAGTATTTGAAATAAATAATTTAAATGCATTTAAAAGGAAGCCAGACAGGTTTATGACGGAGAAGAAAACAGACAGCTATGATAGATTTAGATTAGGAAAAGCAGGAGGGGGTCAAATGAAGCATAAAGAAAGAAACTGACAAAAGATAAATTGGTCATCCAAGTTTAAAATATATTGCAATCCTGGTAATGCTGTTGAGAAAATTCAAAGTCTGATAGTGGATTAAAGTGACATTGAGACAACATTTACTTATTTAGAAATTAAGCAAACAGCTTGTTAAGTGGGACCTGGCAGCAACAAGTGCCCTTTTCACATATAAAAGCAGTGTAAAATGATTACAAAAGACAACTGGTGGAGTTTTCCCATTTCCGATTATAATGTTTAGTAAAATGAGATTTATGGCACTTGATCCACAATGGCTCAGAGCAAACTTTCTCGTCCAATCTTCTTCATTTGCAATCTGATTTATTGGCACTCTTCTTGTAGAATTGTGTGGCATGAGAGGTGGAAATGCTTGCTTCCAGTATTTTCACCACCATCGTATTTAAAGCCCAGCTCCAGATGAATTCAAACATTTCAAGCCAGGAACTGCTACTCACATATTGGCATTTGATCATTATCAGTGAGGAAATGTCTCAAGAAGGTGAGTAACTTCTTGTTCTGCAAACTGGGACCTGGAGGCATGTGAGAAGGGCCACCATTCTTTCCAAAGTTGGTAAAAGTAGATCATGCCTCCAGTCTGGACACAGGTAGCAGCCTAGGTTAGTGCTGTGCCCAAGGCTGGACAGAATGCACAGCAGATCAGGAAGAAGGTAAATGATCTCTTTTACCCTGCATGGGCGATAGCACAGAAAAGGTGGAAGGAATCTCACACTCACAGGTCCAGCACTCATTTAAACTCTGCTACTGTGCATGCACCTACTGGAATGGTCTAAAAGCAACTCCAGGCAGCTGCAAGCTTTTGTTACTACTTGACACGTCAGAACCAAGAATAAAATCTAGTGTGATTGATCATATTTTGCTTTTTTTTTAGTTTTAACGTGGTAGTCTTCCACTGAAACACAGGCATGCCAGGTTACAGATTTGGTTTCAACACAAAAAAAATCTTACAACACAAGAGAAATAAAAAGGTGTTAAAACAAGCTAAACAATATACACATAATATTGCTTGAAAGATTTCAAAATACACACCAAAGCAAAATCCCATCTACTCTCCAACATCACCACTTTGCAGACAATCAAAACAGCAGAGAAATTTTCTTTTCCTGTCCAATGTGCAGGTTTGATTTTATTGTTTTCTCAGTTTTTGTCCAGTGATCTGAAAAACTATTCGAGACTTTTTCAACTTTTAAAGCAAACACTGCTGGTCTCAACTATACTTCTCCATAAATTACACTCTTACAAGTTACCGATTTCCTTAACTCTCTGAATGTAGTCACCTTTTTCTAGGAGAGCATATATTTGCATCTAACTTCAGTCAGGTTTGCTTCAAATTGACCCAAATGCTTTCCAAATTTGTTTTTTTTTGAAAGGTAAAATTTATTCTTTAGGATTCTATACTCAAAAGCAAGCTAATGTCTTTCAAAGTTTTTGTCCCCCCATCATAAATCCCCACAATATAAACAAACTTCCACTAACACTCCAGGAGGCCCTAAGTAATCTGTTTTCTGGTACATAATCATTCAAAATCATGGCTCTGGAGATACTAACCTAGTTAATTATTGAATGGCTTCACACAAACAGACTGAAACCTCTGTGCCACTAGTTTAAAATCCAAATTATATTTTAAAAAATCTCACATGTCATCACAACAATCAGCTTGAATCTTAATGCCCTCTGAACAATCAGGAATAGACAATAAATCATGGCAAAGTCAGTGAGGCCCACAGCCCATGAACAAATAAATAGGGCTCACTACGGTATGCATCGTCTCCACTCAACGATTCTTACTCATCTCATACTTCCAATCTACTAAACCATCTGTGCTCCAACTCACTCACTGGTGTACGCCTTACCATCTGCCCTAATTCTGCATTATCGCTGTTATTTCATCGACATCCACCATGTTCAATCTCTCCCATTGTCTCATTGCAGGAAGAAATGGCCCACAACTGGGCCAAGAAGCCAGGACTAGCAAGGGGCTAGCAGTCATTAGGCTCCTCACACCATTCGAGCAGAAAGCAGTGAATTTGGTTGGACAGCAGCATGATTGTTCATGTGGGGACACTGAGACCTCAATGGCTACTCAACCCAACAAGGTTCATGGTGCTGTGCTGCTCTCTCGTTAACGTTAATACGCATTCATCTTTAATCTACACATGCTTTTATGCCTGTTACACAACCACTTCCCTCTCCTTTCTTCTGAAGACTCTCACAGTGTGAAAAGCAGAGGCCTACACTTGAGTTCCTTAATACCACCTCCAATTCTGAGGGGAAAGCCACTGAAGCTTTAGACAATTCACTTGCAATGTTTTCATATGCCCTCTCCACCAGCTCATTGATTTTCACCTTGTGGGAATGCTGATCCATATTAAATTTGGGCATCCAACCTGATGTGCACTTCACTGACATGCTTCTGCAGCTGACCAAGGAAGAAGTGGCTCACGTCTCATGATTTGAGAGAATTGCTGAAGATATCCAGGCACTTGCTCAGTCCCATGCGGAAGATGATCCTATGCCTTGGTCATTAATGACTACATCAAAATCACAGCATTACAGGGGTAGCATACAGGATTTTCAGAGGCAGTTGGTAAGCTTAATCAAAGGATAGAGGAGTCTATCATTGTTATCAGTACTGTGCTGACTCTAGCACGCTTGCATCTAGTTATTTCATTGGAGTGGTTTACAACAGCCAGGGAGAGCCAAGTCTGGTACATACTTTCTGCTCAGAGCCACACTTCATTGCTGTAGCCATTGGCACTCAACTTTAATGGCAAAACAAGAGAGGGATAAGAAACTTCACCTCACTCCAGTACACCTTCCCCTCACAGAGATAGGGTGATGCCAATAGACATTTATAGGTGGAGGAGCCATGCAAAGGACTCACTAAAGCTTTGTCTCAGGGCACTTTGAAAAATGCCTCCCATTTATCCCATTTAACTCGTGTGTATAATGCCAAAACCTGCAAAAGTCCAAGCTGAGGAGGGTGAACCTATATGTGGGTAGAACATTTGCAGCAGGCATCAATCCTCTATGCCCAATCAATCCCAAGGATAACCACCCAAATCACAAGAATTTTTCTCTTTCAGAGGGTTGTGTGATATCGTAAGTCTTCCTGAAGCAGCAGAGGAAGCAGAGTCATTTAACTTTTTAAGCAGAGATTGATTGATTCCCTTGCTTAACAAGAACCTATGGTTATTAGGAGTAGAAAGCAACGTGAAATTTAAAACACAACAGATCTGCCATGGTCTTACTGACTGATGGAGTACTGCTCAAGGGGTCAAATGGCATACTGGTATTTCTATTTCATATTGTCACATAAAGCACTGCCTCTCACAAGTACAATGCTGTCCTGTAGGAATCTCTAGCATTTCAGGTAACTTTTCAGTCAATATGGACTCTGAACATCAAAGGGTAACTGATGATGGAAGTGTCAAAAGGGTCTGTATCAGCCACTTGAAAGCATTTCCATCAAGTGATTAAACGTAAGGTTGCAACAATTCAGTTAATTTCTCCTCCTCTTCCTACCAGAAGGACATTTTATGACTGAGATGAACCTGTATACAGATTGCTTCAAATCAAATTAGTACGAAATATTCCTGTCACAGGGAAAAGAATGAAGTGATACTCTTCAAGGGATGTTTTCCATCCAATTTAAAACTCCATTAACAGATTAAACACTTCAGATAGGAATCTAAAGTGCATTACATTACAAAATACTGATGGAAAACCAAATCACCTCTTTTCCTTCTTTTCCCTTGGTGCGATCAATTTTTTCTCCAAATCTTATTTTTGTCAGATGTCCAATTATTTCAACCATTCTTCTTTGATCTGAAAGTTAAAAGCTGTATTATCTCCAAATAAACTGATATAACATTTTTTGATAAATGCAACTATAAATAATGACAAGAACACAGAATTGAGATCCAAGAGGAAATCAGCAGATATGACTATGAATTACAAAAATAATAAAAGTACAAATCTTAACATTAAATAAAAACAGATGAATAAATAGCACAAATTGTGATAATTAAGTACAACCTGGTGTCTGTAGCTGAGATGTGGCTGCAAGATTATCTAGATTGGAACCTGAATACTGAAGAGTATGCGACATTTAGAAAGGAAGGAAGGTAGGAAAGGGTGGCAGAATGGCTCTATCGAAGATGAAACTAGTACATTACAGAGGGATAGCCTTCATTAATGAAACCCGGATACAGAAGCAGTCTGGGTAGAGATGAGGAATGATAAAACAGAGGAAGTCACTTGTAAGAGTTGTGTACAGGCAGAAACCACATGGTAGAACAGGGTTACAAGGAAGAAATAACCAGAGCTTTTCAAAAGGATACAACAATTTTTGTGGGGGATTTTAACCTACATATAGGCGGAAAAATCAGATGGGGAGAAAGTAGCCTTTGAATGTTTTTGGGACAATTTTTTATACCAGAATGTTATGGCACCACCTAGGTTATACTTAGATAAATGTGACAGAATTAATAACTGACCTCAGTGAAAGCAACACTGTGTAGCAGTGACCATAATAGCATTGCATTGTACACACAGTTTTAAGTAGCAAGTGTGGGTCCAAGGTGACCATTCTGAATTTAAACAAGGGCAATTATGTGGGCATGAAAACAGAACTAGCAAATGTGAGCTAGCAATTTAGGTTATGGGCTAGGTTAATAGAGACACAGTGACAAATATTTAAGGAGATATCTTGGAAAGTACAGAACAGGAAATATTACAAAAAATAAGAAAAATTCTAAAGAGGTGGACCTGCCACTCATGACAATAGTCTCAAACTCAAAAAGACATATAATTCTGCAAAGATAGGTGGCAGGTTAGAAAATTAGGCTAAATATGAAAAAAAGTGAATTACTAATAGATTAATAAGGAAAAAAAATTAGAGTGGAAGAGCAAGTTCGCCAAAATATAAAACTGATAGGAAAATTTTCTTCAGATATTTAAGAAAAGAAAATAGTTAACATAGTAAGTATTCAAAATGTGTTTGGGAAATTAGTTTGAAGGATAAAGAGATGGAAGATGAATTGAACAGATATTTGGCACCAATCTTCAATAAAGAGGATTCATGTAGCATCCTGGAAATAGTTGTAAATCAGAAATTGAAAGGGATGAACTAAAAAAAAATTACAATTACCCAGGAAAGAAATCATGAGTAAATTGTTGGAACTGTGAGTTGACAAGTCCTAAGATTCTGATGGATCTCATCCTAGGCCTTAAAAAAAATAGCTAGTGAAATAGCTAATGCATTGGCTTTAATTTTCTAAAAAAATCATTTGATTCAAAGGAAGTTCTTTTAGATTGGAAAATAGCTAATGTAATTCCTTTATTCAAAAAGATGGGAGGCAGAAAGCAGCAAACTACAGGCTAGATAGCTTAACATCTGTTATAGGGAAGATGTTGAACGCTATTATTAAAGCTGTCGTAACAGGGTACCTGGATACATTCAAGATAATCAGACTGAACCAAAACGGTTTGTCAAAGAAAATGT
This sequence comes from Stegostoma tigrinum, assembly GCF_030684315.1. Taxonomy (NCBI): domain Eukaryota; kingdom Metazoa; phylum Chordata; class Chondrichthyes; order Orectolobiformes; family Stegostomatidae; genus Stegostoma; species Stegostoma tigrinum. Next base: position 41,223,699 of record NC_081362.1, read on the forward strand.
TATTTATTTATTGGGGTTCTTTGAAGAAGTAACTTGCACTGTAAATAAAGGTGAACCACAAGATATATTACATTCAGATTTCCAGAAGACTTTTTGATAAGATGCCACGAGCTCATGGTGTGGTGGCGAAGAGGATAGCATACAGGTACAGATAGAAGATTGGCTTGGTAACAGGGAGCAGAAAATAGGAATAATTGGGTCCTTTTCAGACTGGCAGAAAATGGTGTACTACAGGGCTCAGTGCTAATTGGCAATTCTTTTACAATTTATATAAATGGGTTGGAGGAAGTAATTGAAGGCATGGTAGCTAAATTTGTTGATGCCATAAAAATATGTAGGAAAGTGAGTTATGAAGAGGACATAAGGAGTCTATAAAGGGATACAGTTGGCTTAGTAAGTGGGCAAATAGCTGGCAAATGATATACATATGGGAAAGTTTAAATTTGTCTATTTTGGCAGAAAGAATAAAAAAGAAGCATATTATCTAAATGGCGAGAGGGTGCAAAGCTCTGTGATGCAGAGAGATCTGAGTGTCCTAGTGCACGAATGACAGAAGGCTGATAGTATGCAGGTCCAACAATTTATCAGGAAAGGTGTTGGAATGTTATGGCTTATTGAGAGGGGAGTTGAAGGCAATAATTGGAGAGATTACCTTTCAGTTATACAGAACATTGGTGAAACCACATATGGAGTATCATGTAAAGTACTGATCAGCATATGTTTGGAAGTATGCTAATGTGTTAGAAGTAGTTCATAGAAGGCTTACTGGCCTTACAAATTGGTATGAGCAGATTGCCTTATGAGGGAAAACTTGATAGATTAAGCCTACATCATCTGGAGTTCAGAACAGTCAAGGTTAATTGAAACATACAGTCGATTCTGATATAACGCAAAAGTTCCGTTCTTGTGCAATCTTGTGTTATAAGAAAATCACACAACAACTGCAATATTTAAAGTGATGTGGTTGAAATCATGTTATAGCCACCAGAGGCAGGGAAATTTCACCTTCTACAAATAGTGATCAATAATTCTTCAATCATATTAAAACCAAATCATGTTGAAGAAATACATATTGTATTAGAACAGACTGTATAATATCTTGGATGCTGAAAAGACCTTCCTCTTGTAGCAGAACGTAGAATAAGAGTCATAGTTTAAAAATAACAGAGTGTCATTTAAAACAGAGATGAAATAGCATTCTTTTCTTTCTGGGGGATGAGAGATTTTGGAATTCTCTTCCTCAAAAGACAATAGATGCAAAATCTTTAAATATTTTTTAAGGCAGAGGTAGATAGATCTTTGATTACCAACGGACATGCAGCAATATACAGCAGGGGTTAAAACCAATTCAGTCTTGATCTGAGATAATGGGAACTGCAGATGCTGGAGAATCCAAGACAACAAAATGTGAGGCTGGATGAACACAGCAGGCCAAGCAGCATCTCAGGAGCACAAAAGCTGACGTTTCGGGCCTAGCACTCTGATGAAGGGTCTAGGCCCGAAACGTCAGCTTTTGTGCTCCTGAGATGCTGCTTGGCCTGCTGTGTTCATCCAGCCTCACATTTTGTTGTCTCAGTCTTGATCTTATTGAATGTGGAAGCAGGTTCTAGGGGTGGAGAGACCTACACTTTTTTCTTGATATATTCATGATTCTGGTTAAAGAGAAATCAAAGAATAGGTCCAATTTTGATAGTGAGAATATCAGAAATTTATGCAATTGATTGAAAAGTATAAGCTGGGTATGTACAATTTTATGTTATCAGTTACAGTTACAGTGGAATAGGAATGTGTAAATCAGCCCCTGTTCCACCATTCTAAGAGATCATGGCTGATCTGTGGCCTAAATCCATATATCTCCCTTTGGCCCATATCCCTTGATACCTTTGCTTGACAAAAATTTATCTACCTTAGATTTAAACTGAACAACTAATCTGGTATCCACGACCATTTTGTAGAATAGAGTCCCAAATATCTACAGCCTTTTTTGCACAGATGTGCTTTGTAACATCTCTCCTGAATGGTCTAAAGCTAATATTAATACATAAATTTTAAAACTACTACTGATTATCCATGGTCTTACGTTGCAATGAACCAATGTTATTTATATAGCCAGGATTTTGAGTTATTAACAACGAGAATCCATGGTCACTCTTAAAATGGATTAAGTCAGAAATAATGTGCAGTAGCCATACATACAGGGGTACTGAAGCTGATAATGAAGTGTGAGGCTGGATGAACACAGCAGGCCCAGCAGCATCTCAGGAGCACAAAAGCTGACGTTTCGGGCCTAGAGATAATGGGAACTGCAGATGCTGGAGAATTCCAAGATAATAAAATGTGAGGCTGGATGAACACAGCAGGCCCAGCAGCATCTCAGGAGCACAAAAGCTGACGTTTCAGGCCTAGACCCTTCATCAGAGAGGGGGATGGGGAGAGGGAACTGGAATAAATAGGGAGAGAGGGGGAGGCAGACCGAAGATGGAGAGTAAAGAAGATAGGTGGAGAGAGTATAGGTGGGGAGGTAGGGAGGGGATAGGTCAGTCCAGGGAAGACGGACAGGTTAAGGAGGTGGGATGAGGTTAGTAGGTAGATGGGGGTGCAGCTTGGGGTGGGAGGAAGGGATGGGTGAGAGGAAGAACAGGTTAGGGAGGCAGAGACAGGTTGGACTGGTTTTGGGATGCAGTGGGTGGGGGGGAAGAGCTGGGCTGGTTGTGTGGTGCAGTGGGGGGAGGGGACGAACTGGGCTGGTTTAGGGATGCAGTAGGGGAAGGGGAGATTTTGAAACTGGCGCCACAACCGCCCTAAGAGGATCCCCCTCGTTCTCACACACCACCCTACCAACCTCCGGATACAATGCATCATCCTCCGACACTTTCGCCATTTACAATCCGACCCCACCACCCAAGACATTTTTCCATCCCCACCCCTGTCTGCTTTCCAGAGAGACCACTCTCTCCGTGACTCCCTTGTTCGCTCCACACTGCCCTCCAACCCCACCACACCCGGCACCTTCCCCTGCAACCGCAGGAAATGCTACACTTGCCCCCACACCTCCTCCCTCACCCCTATCCCAGGCCCCAAGATGACATTCCACATTAAGCAGAGGTTCACCTGCACATCTGCCAATGTGGTATACTGCATCTACTGTACCCGGTGCGGCTTCCTCTACATTGGGGAAACCAAGCGGAGGCTTGGGGACCGCTTTGCAGAACACCTCCGCTCAGTTCGAAACAAACAACTGCACCTCCCAGTCGCAAACCACGGGAGGGTGAGTGGAAATGGTTTGCGACCGGGAGGTGCAGTTGTTTATTGCGAACCGAGCGGAGGTGTTCTGCAAAGCGGTCCCCAAGCCTCCGCTTGGTTTCCCCAATGTAGAGGTAGCCACACCGAGTACAGTGGATGCAGTATACCACATTGGCAGATGTGCAGGTGAACCTCTGCTTAATATGGAAAGTCATCTTGGGGCCTGGGATAGGGGTGTGGGGGCAAGTGTAGCACCTCCTCCCTCACCCCTTGGGGACCGCTTTGCAGAACACCTCCGCTCGGTTCGCAATAAACAACTGCACATCCCAGTCGCAAACCATTTCCACTCACCCTCCCATTCTTGAGATGACATGTCCATCATGGGCCTCCTGCAGTGCCACAATGATGCCTCCCGAAGGTTGCAGGAACAGCAACTCATATTCCGCTTGGGAACCCTGCAGCCCAATGGTATCAATGTGGACTTCACCAGCTTCAAAATCTCCCCTTCCCCCACCGCATCCCAAAACCAGCCCAGTTTGTCCCCTCCCCCCACTGCACCACACAACCAGCCCAGCTCTTCCCCTCCACCAACTGCATCCCTACAGTCCAACCTGTCTCTGCCTCCCTAACCTGTTCTTCCTCTCACCCATCCCTTCCTCCCACCCCAAGCCGCACCTCCATCTCCTACCTACTAACCTCATCCCACCTCCTTGACCTGTCCGTCTTCCCTGGACTGACCTATCCCCTCCCTACCTCCCCACCTATACTCTCCTCTCCACCTATCTTCTTTCCTCTCCATCTTCGGTCCGCACCCCCCCCCCCTCTCTCCCTATTTATTCCAGAACCCTCACCCCATCCCCCCTCTCTGATAAAGGGTCTAGGCCCGAAATGTCAGCTTTTATGCTCCTGAGATGCTGCTGGGCCTGCTGTGTTCATCCAGCCTCACATTTCATTATCTCGGATTCTCCAGCATCTGCAGTTCCCATTATCGCTGATACATTAGTACTGAAGCTGATGTCAGTTTTGATGTGAAAGGTTAGCAATGAAATGACTGTCCACCAGTTCCAGTCTAAAGATGTTTCAAAAGTTAGGCCTGGTTTCTAGTTTTTCTGCCTGTTTTATATCCCTTTCCTTTAATCTCATTTCTATTTCTCATTTTTCTTCTCTCTACATCAATTAAACTACTGTATACTTTGAGGTTGGGATTGTGCCCATGTCTCTGATGATATCTCCATCTGAAGAAATGAATATAAGAAATAGGAGCAGAAATTTAGTCTTTTGAGTCTGCTCTGCCATTCAATAATGGCCTGGCTGACATTTACCTCTCCACCATCCTGCATGATACCCAAGCCCCTTCCGTATCCAAAATTCTCTGATCTCTATCTTCAATCTAACCATAGAGTCCACAGCTCTCTGGGAAAGACTTCCAAAGATTCACTACAGTGAAAAAAGATTTCGTCGTCTCAATCCTCCTCTCCTTGTCTAATTTAGTTTCGTATCAAAAGCAAACTTGAATATATTATTACTTATTCCTTTCAGCTAAGTCAGTTAATAAAGACTGTAATTAGCTGATACGACCTGCTCATTGTCACTGTTTTTGATCTGTTAACTGATCCTCAAACCATATAACTCCATTTGTGTAACACTTCTGTTTTGTAGCTTGGAGAATTCAGATACAGTACAATCTATCCACTGGTTCTACTTTACCTAACTTTCACATCACATGCTTCAACTGACTCCAAACAGGTCTATTAAACACAATTTCCTTTTCTTAAGTCCACGTTGACTAGGCCCAATCACATTATAATTCTCCAAGTGCTGAATTACTACATCTCTAATAACAGATTTTAGCATTTCGCAACTGCTCCTGCCAAACTAATGCCCTTCATTTCCTTGTTTCCTGTTCTTCTTCTTTCTCGAAAAGCAGGGTTTTCTATTTCTACCTTTCAATCCATTGAGATCATTCTAGAAGCCAAGTAATTCTAACAGATCAAACCAATACATTTACTATAACTATAGCCACTATTTCCAAAACTCCAGAGAGGCATCAGCTTCAGGAGTTTTGTTGACCTTTTAAAATAATAATAATTAAAATTTTAAAAAATAGTAAAATGATAATTTTAGTTATGAATGTTAATTCCTTTAAACTCCTCTTCTCACCAAACCCTTAGCTCCCTACAAATTGTTGTATGTGTTTACACCTTCAAAAGTGAGAAAAATAAAAAGGGACCCATCAGAGATAGTAAGAACTGCCGATGCTGGAGTCAGAGATAACACAGCATGGAGTTGGAGGAACACAGCAGACCAGGCAGCATCAGAGGAGCAGTAAAGCTGACGATTCCGATCAGGTTTTTCTGAAGAAGGGTCCCGATTCGAAATGTCAGCTTTCCTGCTCCTCTAATGCTGCCTGGCCTGCTGTGTTCCTCTAGCTCCACACTGTGTTAAAAAGGGACCCATTTTCACATTTGCTAATTTCTTCAATTTTACATACTTAAAGAAGCTTTTATTATTCATTCTTATGTCTCTTGCTAACTCATTCTCTTACTTTATCAATTTCTTAATCAACCATTTCAGAAATCTATCTTCTTTCCAAATCACCAATTATCATCCTCTTCTTTGGCAAGATAATAAGCCTCTTCCTTTAATCAAACACAATTTTTAATTTCTCTTTAGCTGTGCCTTTTTCATGGAGTTTTTAATCCCTAAGTGAATATATATTTGTGATGAATTACGAATGATTTGACTACATTTTGGAACTGTATGTCTATTGTCACATTTTTAAATTGTAGTTTCCAAATTTAATCGATTTGCCTTTTACTTCTTTTGTAGTTGCTTTGTTCAATTTAAGGCACTAGTTTTAAATTTAACTAAATCACACAAACTTTAATCTGATTTGTTGAAGAACCTGGATGGTTCAGATTTCCACCATTTGCAGTACATTGCTTTCATTTGCTATTTCTGATCCTGATCACAAATCCCTTGTAAATGGATGCCCTGCTGGAAAAGTATCCAGATTGGAGGAAATTTGCATTAAATAGCTTGACAAATATCTGTGGCAGTTAATATTTTGTAACTAACACCAGAATCTAGGCCATTTAAATTTTTACTGTGTAATTTACGGATCTTAACATCAGTTGACATACCTTCCTCTCTTTGAGCGTCCTGGTTAAATCGCATTGAGCGACTGCTGTCCCACTTGCTTTTCTGAAAACATACACTAACATAAGAAGATTTTGAGTTATGTCACTACACATTTCCTCTATTTTTTAATCATAAACAGATAATAAAGTGTCAATTCTTCCTAAAATTTTCAAAAACACAAATGTAACCTTATTTTTATTGAATGGTGTTCTTTAAAGATTCTTTTAGCAGTAATCTTGTTAATTGATTTTTTCACACATTATATTGTATACAGGACTTTGGTAGATGCAGAGAAGAATATGTAAACTCATTTCAATGCAGGTACAATGTAGGCATGAATTCAGAAAGATAAACTGAAATGGGAGCTTTAGCTTTTGATTATTATTTGTTTTAAAATGTAATTTCAATCTCAATGCAGCTATGTAATTCAACATTCTTTTTAATTTATCCATCCTGCACATCAAAAATAACATCAAGGTCTTAAAATAAATATGCTGGATGATACAGACTTAATCAAGACAATGTAAAGGACAAATTGGCACTTAGTATGTAGTTCCTTCAAAAACCTGTGTGTATTTAAGAGATAATTCTATGAATGCATTTTCCTGATGAGAGGTTTTGCTTACTGGAAAATTGCTGGTCATGGTTTATTAATACATGCGAACAGCAGATTAGTCTTTCTACAGGCAATTGTAAAATTAACTTTGGACAATCAAAAAGATGGAAACTATAGACTGGTGAGTCTTGCATTGTGGTTGGGAAGCTATTGAAAAGAATTCTTAGGGATAGGTATAGGATTTACAAGCATTTGGAAAAGCATGGCCTAATTAGAGACAGTCTGCATGGCTAAATGTGGGGCAGGTCATGTCTTAGTAACAAGTGAATGTTTTGAAGAGGTGGCAAGGGTGATCAATGAGGGCAGGGCAGTGGATGTTGTCCACATGGTTTTTTAGTAAGGCTTCTGACAAGATCCCTCATGGTAGGCTCATCCAGAAGATTACGATGCATTGGATCCACGATGACTTGGTCACTTGGATTCAGAACAGGCCTGCCCATAGAAGGCAAAGGATAGTGGTGGAAGGGTGATTTTCAGGCTGGAGGTTCATAAATAGGGATCTGCACTAGGCCTTCTGATATTTATGAACTATTTAAATGACTTGGATGAAAATTTAGATGGGTGGGTTAGTGAATTTGCAGACAACACAAAGATCAGTGGATTTGTGGATAGTGTAGAAGGTTGTCAAAATGGGATACAGATCATTTGTCGATATGGGTGGAGTAATGGCAGATGGTGTTTAAACTGGGTAAGGAAAAATATACAGTTAATGGCAGGACGCTGACGAGCACTGATTTACAGAGGGATCTTGGAGTTCAAGTCCATATCTTCATTAGAAGTGGCCACACAAGTAGATAGGGTAATAACGAAGGCGTATGGCATGCTTGGAAATAGTAGGAACTGCCGATGCTGGAGTCTGAGATAACAAGTTGTAGAGCTGGATGAACACAGCAGGCCAGGCAGCATCAGAGGAGCAGGAAAGCTGACGTTTTGGGTCTGGGCCCTTCTTCAAAAACGGCATGCTTGCCTTTATTGGTCAGGGAAATGAGTATGAGATTTTGGAACAAAAACAAAGTTGCTAGAAAAGCTCAGCAGGTCTGGCAGCATCTGTGAAGGAGAAAACAGAGTTAACGTTTCAGGTCTGGTGAACCTTCCTCAGTTCTGAGGGAGGGTCACCACACCCGAAACATTAACTCTTTTTTCTCCATCACAGATGCTGCCAGACCTGCTGAGCTTTTCCAGCAACTTTGTTTTTGTTCCTGACTTACAGCATCTGCAGTTCTTTTGGTTTTTATAGGAGTTAGGATGTCATGTTGCAGGTTGGTAAGGCTTTGATTAGGATATACTCACAGAATTGCATTGAATTCTGGTCGACACATTACAGGAAGAATATGGAGGCTTTGAAGAGGGCTCAGAAGAAGTTTACCAGAGTTATGCCTAGATTAGACAGTATGAACTAAAAGGTGAGGCTAGGAAAACTCAGATTGTTTTCTCTGGAGCGGCAGAGGCTGAGGGAAAACTTGTTATAAGTCTTTAAAATTAAAAGATGCAGAGATAGGGTTGATGGTCAGAATAGTATTCCCAGAGTTGAAATGTCTAATACTCGTGGACATGTATTTAAGGTGAGGTTCAAAGGACATGTGAGGGGCAAGTTTTTTTTTTACACAGAGTGGTAAGAGTTTGGAACACGCTGCCAGGTATAACGGTGGAGGCAGATACATTCAGGGCATTTAAGGGACTTTTAGATAGGCACATGAATATGCAAGGATGGAGGGATATGGACCAAGGGCAGGCAGAAGGGAATAATTTAATTTAGCAGCATGCTCAGCAAAACATCAGGAGCCAAAGGGCCTCTTCCTATGCTGTACTGTTCTATGTTTGTGGCCAAAGATATTGTTGATAGACTGATAGATTTCTATGACAAGGCCCTGGTATCAGTGTATGTGATGTTCATAGGCTTCCACAAAGATTTCAAGCAGGCACTATTGTATATAAAACAACAGATGTTGGAGATCACTGTGAATCAGGCAGCATCCATGGAGAAAGAGCAAGCTAACGTTTCGAGTTTAGATTACTCTTCATCAGAGCTGAAATGAAGTGCAGAGGTGGTAGCATTTATGCAGTAGTTGAGGGGATATTGGAGAGCAGAGTGCTGAGGGAGAAAGGATGTTGATAGTTCAGACTAAATAAAGTTGCTAAGCACTTTACAGCCTTCTGGATTTAATATCGAGTTCAATACCTTCAAATTGTGAACTATCACCCATTCCTTCCCTTTTAGCTTTATTTATTACATTCTCTGTCACCATGTCCTCTCTCGCCTCCCGTCACCCAGGTGGGACTGTCTGTTTTTTCCAGTGTGGCAGTTAGACACACCAATGTTCCGTCATTCTCACATTCCAATCACTTAATCTGAACTATCAACATCTTTTCTGTACTAGTACTGTACATTCCAAACCCCCTCCCAAAAACAGCATAAATGAAAAATTAACTCTGAATTTTTCTTCACAGATGCTGCCAGACCTGCTGACCTTTTCCAGTAACTTCTGTTTTTGTAGCTAAGAAATTGTTGGTTTATATGAAGAAGATGGGGTGAGGGGAAGAGGCAAGGAGTTGATAACAATCTGGCTAGGAGGGTGAATAGCTGTTAATGGGGACTGTTGGTGACCAAGAATAGGTAGTGTGTAATGGCAGACTATGTGAATAACAAGGCCTAGTGAGTGGGATAGAAGGCTAGGGCATTGGAGAGTTCAGACTCTAATTATTGAAATTTTCGAAATTGATATTGACTCCAGAGGGCTGCAGGGTTCCCAAGCAAAGAATGATGTGTTGCTCTTCCAACTTGCACTCAGCTTTGCTGGAATACTACAGCAACCCTGAGACAGAGGTATTGGCCTGGGAACAGGGTGGTGTGTTAAAGTGGCAGGCTGCTGGAAGCTCATGGTCACCCAGTACATACTTTGTTCCCCAATATAGAGGAGACCACATTATGAGCAGCTAATGCAGTAGACCAGATTGTGGGAACAGCACGTAAATCTGGTCTACCTGGATCGTTGGAAAGTAAGTCTCCATGAAGCCTGTTTGGTTGGTTTTGGTTATCGCTCAATACTGCAGATTATAAATATTGAGATCAGACCTGGCTGCGTGGAAACTGTATGAAGCTGGACTATTATGCAAGGTTAACAGTGCTGCTTCACCTGGAAGGTATGTTTGGGCCCTTGGATAATGGGGGCGGAGGGCAGGTATTGCTACTTTGGCAGCTGCAGGGGAAGGTGCCATGAGGATGTAGGAGAGTGTTGGGAGTGAAGGAAGAGTGAACCAGGGTGTCCTGGAGGAAGCGGCCTCTGCAGCAAGTGGATAAGGAAGGGGAGGGGAGTATGTGTCTGGTGGTGGCGGCATCTCACTGGAGGTGGCGGAAATGGTGCCTGATAATTTTCTGGATGTGGATGCTGGTGGGATGGTAGGTAAAGATAAGGGGAACTCTCTCACTGTACTGGGAGAGAAGAGAGGGGCTGAGGGCTAATGTGCGGGTGATGGGTTGGACCTGGTTGAGAGCCCTATTGACAACAATGCTGGGAAATCCTCTGTTGAGGAAGAAGGTGGACATTTCGGAGGGTCCCTTGTTGAAGTTCTGCCCTCAAAGAAGACCCTGAGCTTTCAGTTCCCTGCCACTTTGACACACCACCCTGTTCCCTGATCTTTCACTTCACAGATGCAGCCAGACCTGCTGAGTTTTTCCAGCAACTTCTGTTTTTGTTCTTGATTTACAGTATCTGCAGTTCTTTTGGTTTTTATTTAACACTAGCCTGCGGCTCTGAATTACTAGTCCATCAATATTATCACCATGCCACCAACTCCTGTGTTAATGATAATTAACCTGACACGAAGCAGATATTACTGGAGAATATTAGGGAAAATTGATTCAGAAGAGGATAACAGTTTGGGTTAAAATCTAATTAGAAAGGAAAAACAGCAAGAATTCAACTGCAGATTTGCATGAATTGAAAATTCCAGAATGATGCTGGCAGCTTCTTACAGGGGATGGAATTAAAGTACAATTCAGCCATGATCTGAAAATGGCTGCATAGACTCACTATATGCCTGGATCTCACCAGGGTTTGTATAATCATGAACTGTTTCCCAAACATGTTAGTGCATGTGCTAAGCATATATTTTACTCAGAGGTGGTGTTTTGACTAATTTTTGCATTGTGATTAAACATAAATACTGAATGATAGATAAAGTGTGAAGCTGGATGAACACAGCAGGCCGAGCAGCATCTCAGGAGTACATACTGAATGATGGTATTCACTTTCTGTTACAATGGTGCAAATTGACTGGTACATTGTGTTCATGCTTCTCCTTTTGAAAATTGAATGGCTTTATGATGTAGAAATAACTGCTTGAAATTGGAAAGTAGAAGGAAGCATTCCTTTGGTTGGGATCGAAGATTTATTTTGAAGGGCACTTAATGAAACTAAATATAGTGTGCACAGCTCAGTCAGGTTTAGCAGTGGGAGAAGAAATCCCACTCGAAAGTCTGCTCTACCTGGATCATTGGAAAGTATGACTCCATGAAGCTTGTTTGGTTGATTTTTGTTATCGCTCAATACCGCAGATTATAAATATTGAGATCAGACGTGGCTGCGTGGAAACTGTATGAAGCTGGACTATTATACAAGGTTAATTGAACATTGGTCCCCTTGTTCTGCGGAAAGCTGGAGACTTTGAACTAATTTAACCAAAGTTATCCGAGATAATCGGAACTGCAGATGCTGGAGAATCCGAGATAACAAAGTGTGGGGCTCGATGAACACAGCAGGCCAAGCTGCATCTTAGGAGCACAAAAGCTGACGTTTCGGGCCTAGACCCTTCTCTAGGCACGAAAATGTCATTTTTGTGCTCCTAAGATGCTGCTTGGCCTGCTGTGTTCATCCAGCCCCACACTTTGTTAACCAAAGTTATCTGTTGTTTTCACATTGGTCTCAGAGGAATGCTTGAGCAGAAGGCGCTCAATGAGTGCAGCTAAGGGTAACCCAAAAGTAAATTTCCCAGACTTGCCAAGGCCAGTTGTTGTAAAGCCCAAAGTGTAGGGAACTGGTGCTGAAAGTGTTTCTCTAATGCTATTTTTACAATAAATCTGGGAATACGAATGTCACAGCATTTGTTGTTTGTCTCTGCTTATCTTTGGAGAAGATCTTCAAGCGCTGCTGATCTTCTTTTAACAGTTGAATGCAATGGAGTGACCTGAGTGGATGCAGAACTGATTTAAGTCCAACATGGTTTCTATCCCTAAAGGACATTAGTGAAACGATTTGCTTTTCATGGTGTGATACCTTCATGCTCAATTTCACTGATACCAGCTTTGATTTCTAAAATGATAAAGATGGGTTATTGGGTATAAAAGGTTTGAGATATAAAGGAAGGTTGGATAGGCTGGGACTTTTTCACTAAAGCATAGGAAGTTGAGAGTCAACCTTATGACATTCATAAAATCATGACAAGCATACATAGACTTAATGGTAGTTGTCTTTTCCCTAGAATGGGGAATTTGAAGACTAGGGGGCACAGTTTTAAGTTGAGAAGAGACATAGTTTAAAAAAAGACACAAGGGGCAAATTTTTTACACAGGGTGATTTGCATGTGGAATGAACTTCCTGTGGAAGTGTTGGATGTGGGCAACAACTGCAATATTGAAAAGACATTTGGATAAGCACATTAATAGGAAATGTTTGGAGAGATACGTGCTAAGAGCAGGCAGGTGGGACTATTTTAGTTTGAGTACGTGTTTGGTATGGTCTAGTTGGACTGAAGGGTCTGTTTCTGAGTTGTATGACTCTGTCTTAATTACACTAATCTTTTTTTAAATGGGATAACAAGGTGTAGAGCTGGATGTACACAGCAGGCCCTAATTATCAGGGGAGCAGGAAGGCTGACGTTTCGGGCCTAGACCCTTCTTCCCTGAAATATCAGCTTACCTGCTCCTCTGATGCTGCTGGGCCTGCTGTGCTCATCCAGCTCTACATCTTGTTATCTCAGATTCTCCAGCATTTGCAGTTCCTACTATCTCTGAAACAACTTTTTTTTTGAAAGGTATAGCTTGTGAAACTGAATTCAATTATGGGATTTGCACACATGTTCAAGGGAACCGACGGTTGAGAAATTTTAAATAAGTCAGAACAGTATTAATTTGTGTATCTAGATGCAAGCTTTCAAAACTAAATTAGGATATTGGTTTGAAGGGAAATGATGCAACATACATAGACTTCTGGGGCATCTTTTTGGGAAGACTTAAGCAGATTCTAGATTGCTTTCAAGAGTCGAGTGATATGTTTCGGAAGACTGGCACTTTTTGACCCAAAGGTCTTGCATTCACAGCTCATTGTGCTTCCATTTCTGAGGGTGGTGGGTAGAGGTGAAAAACTGTCTTCAATCTTATCCAGTGATTGTATCTGTATTTGTGGCATGGAGACCAGAATTCTGATCTTAGGCAGAATGACTAATAAGTTAGCACCACTGCGTGTGTGTGTGCGCGTGCGTTCGCGCGCATGTTCGTTCTGTTAGATCGGCTAAGGTTGTTTTCTGGCCTACGTGAATATGGCAAATTTACTTTGGGTTTTCTGCAAATGAGGAGGGTATACATCGGTCAGCTGCAACAGAAAAAGGCAAGGAAGCCACATCAGGATGGGTGATGCTGAGACAAGCCTGTGGGCTCAGGGGAGATTTTGGGGTGTCACTTGTGGAATTAGGCAGCAGTTTGAAGGGGTTTTAACCTGACTAACCTTCACTAGATAATTATCTAAGTAAACACCAGATCTGTTCCGTCCTCTAACTGTAGCACACATTTGGAGATGTTCACATAGGAGAATTGATCATTGAAAGTTTAAACCTCCTGGGCAATTTCCACATTGTTTTATGCATTGGGTTTACCACATCTTTGTTTATATATTGGGTCTTCCGCAATCTCTAGAGACCAAAATATTTTGATTCCTTGTTTATTGTTTCACTTTTTGAACATTGGACAGCTATTCATATTGGATCATAACTACTTCTAGCCATTCATTGAATTTCATGTCACTTTTTCATCAATAGTAAACCATATTTAATGCTTTCATGAGCACTGGTCATCTGTGCTTCCTTGGAATGTCGGAGGTTGCGGGGTGAACATACAGAAGTCTTATGAAATGATGAAGGGTATGAATAGGGTGAACTGTCAAGGTCTCTTCCCCGGTAGGGGTCCAAAACTAGATGGCATAGGTTCAAGGAGAGAGGGGAAATATTTAAAAAGGACCTGAGGGGCAACCTTTTCATTGAGAGTGGTGCATGTGTGGAAATGAGCTGCCGGGGAAGTGGTGGAGGTTGGTACAATTACAACATGTAAAAGGCTTCTGGATGAGTATATGAATAGGAAGGTTTACAGGATAAGGGCCAGATGCTGGCAAATGGGGCTAGATTAATTTAGGATACCTGGTTGACATGGACGAGTTGGGCTGAAGGGTCTTGTTTCCATGCTGAACACCTCTACGTGACTTTAAGTAAGATTTCTAGGAATAATTATCTGCATATTTGCATATTGACATCAAGTTAAAACCTGCTCAGAGGTCGCTGTTGCTATTGTTACTTGACTAAAGGTGAGTAGTTTCATGTGTGTAACAAATAAAGATTTTATTGCCAAATAAATTTGATGCTTTTTTGCTCCAATAACTGCCTCAAATTAACAATTATTTCAAGAAAAGTTTTCATTTGGGCTAGACTGTGCTGTAAGTAGTAAATCTATTTTAAAAACAAGAATAAAATGGATTAAACCACCTTTTATTTGCACCTTCAATTACTTCCTTCAATTCTTTCACACAGCATAAGTCTTCCTGACACACTTCTGAAAGATCGATTATGTTAACTATAATTTCTAATGGAACTAATAATTAGACTTAGATTTTATTGTCACCTGTATTCTCGAGTACAGGGATACAGGAGTACAGTGAAAAGTGCATAATGTTGCCATTCCTGGTGCAAACTACAGTACAAAGATACCTAGGTACAAAATCTTAATACAAAAATAGAAAAATAATGAAATAAGTTAAAAAGTTCATCACCACTGTTCTTCTTTGCATAAATTAGGAAAATAAGGAAATAAAGTTAAAACTTAAACATTATAGTCCTTTCCTATGCCATGGACCTGCAGTCGCTCTATGCTGGGTTTTCCCAAGAGGGCTCAATCTCCCCCATGCTGGGCACTCTCATCCACAACACAGATAACAGGTTGGTGCTGGGCCAAGATCAGCTTGGGCTTGCCAACCATTGTCCCTGTTTGCATCATGGCCAAACTGTTATCTTTAGTATGAAATTTAAGCACATCACTGCTGTAAAGGTTGATTTGAAAGACAGCAGCTTTAAAGATAACTAGTGTAGTGGTTACACATTTGACTGCCTTTACTTTTGCCTGGAAAATGTCCTACTTCTTCCCTTTTGTTCTCCAAAGTCTGTAACAATGTTGTCACCTCCACAATGATCTGTGTTGTTCTTTCTTTCAACCATCTATTTTATTTCTCTGCATTCCACCTCCCCATCACCTATCTCAACTCGACCATTGCTCTTTGATATCAGACTGCACGTTAGACATCCAGTCTTGAATGAGCTGCAATTCCTTTCAGATTTAAATTAAATGTTCTAAAACTTGAAGAGATCCACATTTGGTTATGATAACTACCTTTATTATTGAAGAAATAAATCTGAACTCAGATTTCTTCTAAGAATGAAGCTACAAAATTCCACAGTTCAAAACAATAACTTGTACAATAAAATTGTTGAACAAAACAAACACTAAATACTATCTTGGGTGATCAACTACACACTAATCAGAATCACCTAAGTTGAACATAAACTAACAGACATATTTTCGTTAATGTGTAATTTATAGTTTATAATCAAAGGGTAGATAGAATTAAGATGAATTTTATAATCTGGTTATAACAATCGACACAGTGTATAAAGTAACCAAACTCAGTCACAAAATCCTTTGTAACTCTACCTTTCTGACAAAATGTCAGTTCCTCTGCTGCTACAAGCTAATTTGATCTTCATCTGATCACAGCCGGCAAACAACACGGACTTCACATGGTCTTCAACTAAAATGGCACAAATCTGCAGAACCTTCTCAATTTGGTTCGGATCGTGCAGAGCCACCAATGTCATGTTCAAGCAACAGAAATAACTGCAGAAACTATGGGCTGAATATATGTTTTTTGGCTGTATCAATTTTGTCCAGTTTCATGGAGAGTTTATCTCCACAAGATCTAGCAAGTTTTCTCATCACATCTTACCAAACATGCCTCATTAATGGTCTTCCCTGTCCCAACGGCATCCCTCTCATTTTCTTCCTAGCCTGATTCTACCACCCACCACACTTGGAACAATGTACCAGTGCTTGGGATATTCCAGAATTAACTGGCATCCTGGACACCAAAACACCAAAGAAAAGGCAGTTATGCATCCAGACAAACATTGTCTGCATGGCTTTGAGCAATTGTTCTCCACGTGAACAGAGATGGGAAAATTGGCTTGTGGGATGATGCAGCGGGAAGATGTTCTCTTCTTCTAGGACCAGAAGAGGCTACAACAGAGGCAGCTTGAATATGCCAGCTTGGTCCAAGGTTGCCATCCAGGTCAGTGTAGTTCTAGCCAACTGGAGGAATACACAGCAATATAAGAAGGAAGCCAATGACTTTTTGTCCACCAACATAAGTGCCACTACCTACTTTCTGATACCTCACTCTATATCTGCAACTAACATAATCAAAGGCCCCTCCTATTCTGGTTATACACTCTTTCACCCTCTTCTGTTTGACAGAAGATATTAACGTTTGATTACACGTACGAACACTATCAAGAACAGCTCCCACCCCACTGTTACCAGACTTTTGAATGGATCTCTCAAATGTTAATTCTGATCTTTCTCTTTGCACTTTCTCTAAAGCTGTACCATTGTATTCTGCACTCTTATCTGCTATCCTAACGCACTTTGTATGTTATGCATTGCCTGAATAACACACAAAACAACATTTTTCACTGCACCTCTGTCTATGTGACAACAATAAATCAAATCAGTTGTAACCACTGCCCAGCAAGGCTCATGCTTGCCACTCTTACTATTTCATGAAATATTTTCCTTCATTCACTCTCATCCACTACAGGCCCCAACACCAATGACTGCATGCCTTCTGCACTGCCTACATGTTCACTCAGAGCACTTCTCCACCTGCACTAACAATAACAGCTGTGTTACCTACTTTCATCTCTCTTAATACTGATCTTTCCTTCATTTCAGGGGAAAACAGCACACAATACGTGTAAAGAGACAAGACTGGTGATGAGCTGCCTGATATTTGTTTCTTCACTCTTATGTGGCAAGCATTGTGATTTTGATTGCCTAGTGTAGCTGACTGATGGGTTGGTATCAGAGGCTGCCTTCAACTTACTTTGCCAGGAGCCCCTGACTGAAAGCCACCTCCCTTGGTTTGACTGAAGAATGCTGACAAACATGACAAGCTTCTTGGTTTTGAGCCCAAGCTAAACAGTAAGGCAAAACAGAGATACTGTGAGCCTGGTATCTCTGGTTAAGGGCCAACACACAAAAAAGCAAGGCATGAATGCTCTGAGTATCCAGGTAGGCTTACAGTGAGTGATCACTAAGACAGCAAGGGAACTGCCTAGAGATGCAGCCTATTGCAGTCCATGATTTGGATGTGTGTCCCTGAGTGCAAAGTGTCCTTGCTACAGCACTGCAATGATAGTTGCTTGCATGCCCCAAAGTGCAGCAATGAAGTACAGAAACATAATGTAAATAGACTGGAGATATGCCATGAGGGCTCAGAGTCTAGTACATTTTGGATGTCAATGCCAGTAGACATGAGGTGCATTAGTGGTTGGTACCCATGGAACATGCCCAGAGATGTCGGGTTTTCTGACCCAATTCTACCCAGATTTCTCACCACAGCCCATATTATCCAGGTCCTTATAAGGTTCTTCCTATGTATTTTCTTATTCTGAGCCTCTGGATCTAGTCTCTGTTTGCACCTTGTCTGCACTGCACTAACTGACTCAGCAACTTATAAAATGTTTGCCTAATAACTATCATGTAACCACTTGATTGACAACTGTCATAAAAACCCACCTGGTTCACTAACGTACTTTGGGGAAGGAAATCTGCTGTCCTAACTGGTCTGGCCTATATGAGACTCCAGACCCACAATAATGTGGTTGGCATTGAGGTGATCTGGGAAATTTGGAACGGGCAGCAACATCCACATCCATGAATGAATAAACAAAAACATACTGAGCTCTGAGAGTTCTCTGTGTCTTTTAATATTTCAGCCATGTTCAGTCTCCCCAGAAATGTTGCATTCCAAACTGTTTCTTTAAAACCCAGGAGAGTCAAATTCCTTTCTCAGTATCCCTTTTCAATAGTTTCTAAAAGGTACTAGCTTTGAAACTACAGATCCCGTCAGAGAAATCACACCTTTTCACCACAAATTCTATACCCTCACCACTGATTCCATTTTCCTTTTGAATGACTGTAGAATAATATAGGTTTTATGCACCATCAACATCTTCTCCACAACCATATTCTGTCCTTCACAAGGATGATCTACTTCATCTCCTTAACATCATCCACTTTACTTCTTTCAAAACTTTGCAACGATAATTTTGCCCACATAAAATCCATCACAGCTATTATTTCAGTTCTTGCTAACTACGTTGATTCCTGGTTTCTCACCTCCCTCAATCTTCCTTTGATCTTTATAAAAATTCAACCCTTCAAGCTTTTGGCCATTTCCTCCTAATAACTCTTCTTGTATCCATTTTATCTTTATGCAGCACCTTTGGAGCTTTTTTCTGTATTTAAGATGCTATGCACAAAAGGTAATTTGTGGTTTTCAATTGGCAGGAGCTTATATTTTCAACTGGTGAAATAACTTTTCTTTGTTTGGTGACAAGATTACTCAAAAGTTAAAGGACTTTCTTTTGAATTGTTTATACTTATAGTATGTAAAAGTCAGTGTGTCCAATGCAATAAGCTTTACAGTAGGATTGTACAGTATGATTTGGAGATCCTGTCGTCATGATATTTTCCCAGTGAAAATCCTTCATTGTTGCTGGCTAAACCCCAGAACTCTCTTCGTGACAACACAGTAGGTGTACCTAAACCATACAGACTGCAGCAGTACAAGAAAGGGCAATTATGAATAGGCAACAAACATGGGTCTAGCCAAGAAAGCCTTCTTCCTCAAACAAATGAATAGGAGATAAGCATCAAACTGGCACTTTTTTTTGGAAAAATGTGGTATTATTGATTTAAAATTATTACACAGGACCTATGAAAGGCTGCTAAATCTGACATCTTAATACAAATTCATGAATTTAGAGCATAGGAATTTGTTTACCAATTATTGAAGAAAGATTACAGTAAAATACATTAAATTGCAAGCCACAAGGACGTCAGAAAAAACAAAGTACACTTACGTGAAAGGTGACACATCTCGGAGGGATCCCTGAAGTGACAAAGAAAAATTGATATGAGAAAAAGCAGTAAAATGAATCTCATTTTCGCAAACCTAATATTTACATAAGAACTTTGATCCTCAAGACTGTTCTACCAAATGCTTAGGTCATGCAAACTCCACATACCCATTTTTTAACCCTCACGTATCCCTTGATACCTATTTTAATAAATGAGTATTAATTTCAAGTATTGGAAATTTCAATTTACTCAGTGTACAGGAGAGGGTAGCACATTTCCACAATTTTATACGTAAAAAATTGTTTTCTATTTGCACTCCTAAATTTCCTAGTTTGGACTTTTTACATTACAACCTGTTTTGAACTCACTTATCAAAGATACTTTGAATGTTTACCATGAGTATTCAACAAGGAAAAAAATCTCAACAATGAATGTACTATAATTTGAAAAAATTCTTTGCAAACAAATAATGTTTGCTTGTGCTCATTTTATCATGGCTGCTTCCCCTATCCCTTGCAAGTTTTTTGTTAATTTCATACTTTCTCTTTTTTCTGTGTAGTAGGAGATGCTGCTGACTTCTTTGTCTGATTAGCAATTTTCTTAATCTTTTTTGTACCTGTAAAGGAAACAAATGGTAATGTTATGAGTTTTAAAAGGCTGTGAACACATGCATTTTAATGCAGAAGGTTAACGCTTCACAGGCTACATATAGAGACAGGAGGAACTGCTGATGCTGGAGAATCTGAGATAACAAGGTGTAGAGCTGGATGAACACAGCAGGCCAAGCAGCATCAGAGGAACAGGAAAGCTGAAATTTTGGGTCTAGGCCCTTCTTCAGAAATGGGGGAGGGGAAGGGGATTCTGAAATAAATAGGGAGAGGGAGGAGGCGGATTGAAGATGGATAAAGGAGACGATAGGTGGAGAGGAGACAGACAGGTCAGAGACAGGGTTGGAACCAGTAAAGCTGAGTGTAGTTGGGGAGTTAGGGAGGGGATAGGTCGATCCAGGGAGGCCGATCAGGTCAAGGAGGTGGAATGAGGCTAGTAGGTAGGAAATGGGGGTGGGGCTTGAGGTAGAAAGAATGGATAAGTGAGAGGACAGATTAGGGAGGCAGGGATGAGCTGGGCTGGTTTTGGGATGCGGTTGGGGGTGGAGATTTTGAAGCGGAGGCTTGGAGACTGCTTTGTGGAACACCTATGCTCGGTTTGCAACAAACAACTGCATGTCCCAGTCGCGAACCATTTCAACTCCCCTTCCCACTCCTTGGACAACATGTCCATCCTGGGCCTCCTGCCGTGCCACAACGATGCCACCTGAAGATTGCAGGAACAGCACCTCATATTTCACTTGGGAACCTGCAGCCCAATGGTATCAATGTGGACTTCACAAGCTTCAAAATATCTCATCCCCCAACCGCATCCCAAAACCAGCCCAGCTTGTCCCTGCCTCCCTAACCTGTCCTCCCACCTCAAGATGCTGCATTACCTGTTGTATTTCTCAGCATATACAGATCCTTATGTTTATTCCAACTTTTAATAAATTTGCAATCAAATGTATTTAGCAACAGGAATGTTGTGTCTCTGTACATGGATCTGAAACAGTGGTAGTCCTCTCAGTCTAGTAACCATGGATATTGGCCCAGTGGTGTTTGCATATTTTAGTTATTCTGCTTTAATTATCAATTAAAAGTCACAACACTTGGAAAAATTCCATTAACTGCTGTAAGTAGGAAGGTTTTTAGATTTAAAATCACAAACACCTACTTGCACAAAATATACTAAATCTAAATTAACTGCCGACAAAATTTATATTCAACTATATAATAAACTCAAGCATGTTCAAGAATATAGGACACTCAGTAGGTCCATAAAATGTAACTGGAGTGTTTGCAAGAGTTTTTAAACTATGCGTATTCAGTGAATGATACCGTTGACCAAGCACAGGATTGGTTTCCACTGATTATAAGATATCAACGTGCAATTAATTTGGTTCATTCCATGTGTAATTAAGAGGAGAGTAGGAGAGTGCACTGGACATAGTACATTGTATGGACCTTGACAATATCCCAGTAGCAATGTTAAAGATCTCTGCACCGTATGTAGTTGCTCTGCTTGCTGATCAGTTTCCATGCCGCTCAGAGCACCTTTCTGACAATGCAAAAGATTGCTCCATGATGCCATGCACATAAAAAGAAAGAGGAAGATCGAACCCAACCATTACTGCCCCATTGTTCTCCTCCCAATAATATGTAAAGGCTCAATGTGGAATTGTTTAGTTGTTTTCACAACAATATGATGTACTGAAACACTTTACAGCCAACTAAATGTTTGATATGCACTTACTGTTGTTAAGCAAGAAGCAAGGTAACCAATTTGCAGACAAAATAACAATACAAACAGAACAATCTGTTCAGGGATGTTTGCAAAAATTCTGTTCCTGAACACCAACATACATCCGTTAAATAAAGATTAATTTTTAAGAAAAAAATGAATTTCTTCTTTGATCCTATATGATTATACTAATATTGTACCCATACACATATGCCAGGTTCGGTAGGTCACAAGTGATATAAAGCATTTTATAGTATTTACACACTCTTGCTATCCAAAATATGTATCAACATAAACATACGTTTAAGTGCAATATTTATGACTATTTTTTACCTCTTTTCTTTGTCAGTTCTTCTTCATCTCCCACTTCATCCTCAGTTACCTCTGAACCAGTGGTATATTCTTCATCTTCAGAATACATTATTTGTTGTTTCTAAAGGAAATTTAATGTTTGTGGCTATACAATGATTACTTTATATCTAAACATAATTTTTGATAGTTTTAGTCCATTAATTTAATGTTTTAATGTTTAATTTAGCACATTAATTTAACATTTTAGCTTCAAATATAATTTTGCCATCTTTATTTAGAAACAAGGACAATTTATTTCAATTTGCTGACTAGAAAAATAATCACTGTTAAAATCATTTTAAAAATATTGCTATCCATAAACAAACTGAATTGGGAGAAAATAATGGAAATATCACGAACAGAACTACAACTACCAAAGGAGGCCACACCACTTTCTGCTAAAGGGAAATTAAGAACAAGCCATTTTTGGAAGGATGTTGTTATCTAGTAGATACGAGTGTTGGGTTAGCAGATACACATAAAATCTTCAAATGCCTTCAAAATTAGTATTTTAATTGCCCATTATGTCTGCAAATACAAGATTTCTTCTAGTCATTCACTTGCTGAAGATTTGAATAGAACGAAAACCTCTCACTCTGGAAAACAAAAAGCTTCCTCATCTTCATTGGGCTTGTCAAAGCCGAAGATTGGAGAAATGAAGGGAAGATCGAAAGGAGTGAGGAGTCCACTGTGTTTTGAGTTCCAAGGAGACAGTGATCTGAGGAAATGCAATCAGTCCTGACTCCAACACAGTGAAGAGAGAGAGATTGTTTCAGGAGGGGACTCTGAAAAGAATGTGACAGAAGAGTTCAAAGGAGCAAACATAGAAGCAGTGAGCCAATGGGTCTGTTCTCATTGGAAAGAAGGAGGCTAAGAGGGGATTTAATAGAGATGTACAAGATGTTCAGAGGATTAGATAGGGCGGACAGTGAGAGTCTTTTTCTGAGGATGATGACTTCAGTTTGTACAAGGGGGCGCAGCTACAAATTGAGGGGTGATAGATTTAAGACAGATGTCAGAGGCAGGTTCTTTACTCAGAGAGTGGTAAGGGCATGGAACGCCCTGCCTGCCAATATAGTTAACTCAGCCACATTAGGGGCATTTAAATAGTCCTTGGATAAGCATATGGATGATGATGGGATAGTGTAGGGGAATGGCCTTAGATTAGTTCACAGGTCGGAGCAACATCGAGGGCCGAAAGGCCTGTTCTGCACGGTATTGTTCTATGTTCTATGTTCTAAAAACACATCATGGCATGTGGATATAAAGATCATCAAAAATCTAATTTTGAAATATGAATGTCTAACTGGGTATTGTATTTTTGGAGTAGAAAAGACAGGTTTACATTAATTAAACTTCACCATTAATTACTGAGGAAGACTGTTTCCTAACCATCTTGTTCCATGACAAAATCTTTGTTCTGAATTCAGGGTTCAAAACAACATTATGGATCCTCTTTCCTCAATTTAAATTTGTGCTGCACCATCCCATTGAGATCAGAATGTGTAAAATCTCTGGGAGATATTGATAGTTGTCATTCTCTATGCCTATAGAATCAACACCGATATTTTAGACTATAACATATGGGCTGCATCTGCTGGCATCCAACTTGAATTTAAAAAGAATGATAAAAAGCTAACAAACATATAAAATTGAAATGATTTGAATGAAAGAAAACATTGATAAATGCAAAGAGATACCTAGCAAAATAGCTTTAAACAGTTTTTTTAAAAATTAGTTTTATTATAAAGCATGCACAAAATGAAAAATATCAGAAGTGAGCATGTATAGTTGGCAATTAGCGGTAGATTATTGCTGTTAGCAATCAGCTCCACTACCCATATCAGAGATAATGGGAACTGCAGCTGCTGCAGAATCTGAGAAAACAAAGTGTGAAGCTGGATGAACACAGCAGGCCAAGCAGCATCTTAGGAGCACAAAAGCTGACGTTTCGGGCCTAGACCCTTTTCTGATGAAGGGTCTAGGCCCGAAACTGCAGCTTTTGTGCTCCGAAGATGCAGCTTGGCCTGCTGTGTTCATCCAGCTCTACACTTTTATCCACTACCCATATGCCCATTTATCTTCTAAAGCCTTTGATTATAAAAAACAAAAATACTCTGTGACCACGCCTCCACCATTTTCCAACTCAGAGAGTTCAAAATTTGCGTCATCCTCTGACAGAAAACCTTTTTCATTACAGCCCTGAAATGGTGACCCTTAATTTGTAAACAGTGTCCTGTTTTTTCGGACTCAGCCACAGGAGTCAACATTGCTTCCATGTCCAGCTTACCAAGTCCATTCAGTATCCACAATCAAGACATCCCTCACTCTTCTAAATTCTCTCTTAAACTTTCCTCAAATGATAACTGAATATTATTTAAATGGAGAAATACTGCAGAAAGCAGCAGCCCTGAGAGATGTGGAGGTCCTAGTGCAAAATTCAAATCAAGTAAGCATCTAAATTCAGTGGGCGATAAGAAGGCAAATGGAATGCATTTCAAAGGGAATGGTGTATATAAATTAAAAAAAACTAACTATAACTATAGTTATAGTTCTGAAAAGTACAGAAGGCACTTGGTGTAACCACAACTGGCATATTGTGAACAGTTCTGGTCCCCTTATCTCAGAAAGATCGGGGGACTGTACAGATAAGGTTTGCTAAGTTGATCCTGGATATAGAGGGATTTTCTTATGATAAGAAGTCAAGAATATTGGGCTTGTAGTCACTGGAGTTTAGGAAAGTGAGAGGAGATCTAATCCAAGATTCTTATGGTGCTTGACAGGGTGAATGCAGAGAGGTTGTTTCCCCTTGTGGGAGAATCTAGGACCAGAGGGCATGATCTCAAATCAAGGAGCTACCCATTTAAGACAGAGATAAAGAGGAATATGTTTTCTCAGAGAGTGGTGAACATATGGAATTCTTTACCACAGAGGACGGTTGAGGCTGGGTCCTTTAAAATATTCAAATCTGAGGTAGACATTTTTAATCAGTAAGGAAATCAAGGAGAAAAGGAAAGTGGGTTGAATATTTTCTGATCAGAAGTGATCTTATTGAACGACACAATAGGATTGATGGGATGAATGGCCTACTTAGGCTCCTACATCTTATAATCGTATAAGACAACACATGCATTCCAGGAATCAATCCTCTGAACTGCCTCCAATGCATTTACATCATTCCATTAATAAGAAAACCAAAACTGCTCATAGTATTCAAGATGTGGTCTCATTAATGCCCCTTATACAAATATAGCCTTACAGCTTTACTGTTATGTTCAATTCCTCTCATAACAAAAGATGACATTCTATCAGCCTTCTTAATTACTGCCTGTGACTCATTTTTGTGATCCAATTCAGTAAACCACTAAATCACATTGCACCTCAGAATTCTGTAATCACTCTCTATTTAGGGTAATGCTCTGCTTCTTTATTCAGAGTCATACAGCACCGAAAATGGTGCTTCAGCCCATTATGTCTGCACCAATCAAAAGCAGCCACCTAACTGTCCTAATCCCATTTTCTACCATGGGCCATAGCTTTGTATGCCTTAGTGTACATCAAAATACAATTCTTCCTGCCAAAGTGAAAACTTCGTGTTTTTGCAACCCATTACGGTGAGACTTTATGAGAATTATAGTTTGGACGTTTTTAACAAAGGTTGGACATTAAAAGGGTGAAAATATTAATGTGATATGCTGAAAGAAATTGTGGGACGCTAAGTAGATCAGGAATTTTTTACATAAGTTGGGAAGCCCTGTGTCACACTGCAGTGGAACGAAAGGAGAAAGCAACTTATAAAATGGCTCTCACGAGACCTATTCTTAATGAAATTTACTAAGAAGTTGATAAAAGCTGAGGTATTAGAATTTCTGACTTGCCTTAAGCTTAAATCTCTGCTGTCCATTTCACAATTTACACAAGTCACATTTACATTCATTCCTATGCCCACTAAATTGCATTGGCTCACAGAAACGCATTGATTTAAAAATCCTCATTCACCTTTAAATCCCTCCACAGGTTCTGTCCTCCTTTGCTCTGTAACTTCTTCAAGCCCTACAACCTTTCTCGTACTGCCTCCATCTAACTCTGGCCTTTATCCATCCCCAGGTTCTTTTGTTGCTCTGTCAATAGTCATTTCTTCAGCTGTTTAGTTTCTCCTCAAGATACTTCTCTTTGACAGAACATATCAACACCAAATATATTTTGCTCAGTATTAACGTTTCTACTTGAACACTCATATTACCATAAGTGACACTTAACTGCATTAGAGATGCTATATAAATGCAAGCTGTTGTTACAATGGCTTTTTGATTAACATAATCTATGCTCATGTTTGGTTCAGGAGATTAAAATTTAACCTTAAGAAAATTTAAACTTTGTGTGAAGAAGCAAGATTTAAACATGAGTCTTAAGAGTAATTCAGAGTTGATGTCAATATTTACCCTTGCAGACAAACTAAAACATTTTGTCATTAGCCAAATGTTCATACATTATTTGAATAGATAAAAACATATGCAAGAATTTTAAAATATTGAACAATAACAACAATTCAACATACCAGCTGCAAGCTCCAATTTTTCAGAAGTGAAAACTGCAAAATAATAGTCAGAAAAATAGTGTAAAACAAACAAAAAGAAATCAAATAAGGAAATACAACAGTAAGGCAACCAACACATACATGTAATCAGTATTAGTCAAATCTTATTTGTATTAAAGCTAAATTTACTGTCTTTGTCATCAATCCATTCAAAAGATTCATAAATAATCCATAATGAACATTTTGAAACAACAAAACTTTAATTTAGAGCTGGAAACATTTATGCAAGTAATAAAGAAAACTAATAACCAGTTTCATTCTCTGCCAAATGTTTTTCAGAAGTCATTCTGCATGAACAAATTAATAGCTTTAAGTAAGGCCTTTGAAAAGAGTGATTACTCACATTTAATATCCTTAAGTGCTTCCAATATAATTAATCTAAGTCATGTGTTCATTACACATTGTTATCTTTTGGTATATATTTAAATAACCAAACCTCAACAACTAAATAATAAATTTAGGTCCAAACTTATTGCACAAATAGGAAAAGTTCAATTCTGAGATGTCGGAGACCAAATCGCGAAGTATAAAACCTTTTGTTTGTTTGGTCAATTTCATTAAATTAATTTAAAATTACATACTGTAAGTGGGTAACTTGTAGTTTCATAATTCAGAATGCTATATTCACATCTTGGGATCACAAATTTAAAGTGCACTACCAAATAAGTTGAATATTTTTTCTGAAAAGGGTTTTACTAATTCACTAAATGGAATAGCAGCTCCCATCTACAACTAAGAAAAAAATTGCCAGCATCAAGTAAACAAGAGATTAATTATTAATACACTTTTCCTGACATATAATAAATACAGAAGTAAACAATCCTTCATTTAAAACAGAATCCATGACTCCTAGTCCCGAGCAAAATGCTTCTTTGAGACTATCTCATTAGTAGTTCCAACATCGTGTCCGAGAGGAGAGTAAAGGTTGGCCAGGCATTCTACATGGTCGGAATGCCCTGGCTAATAGTCTACTATCAAGTAGCATCACTGAAGCATCAGAGATAATGGGAACTGCAGATGCTGGAGAATCCAAGATAATAAAATGTGAGGCTGGATGAACACAGCAGGCCAAGCAGCATCTCAGGAGCACAAAAGCTGACGTTTCGGGCCTAGACCCTTCATCAGAGAGGGGGATGGGGTGAGGGTTCTGGAATGAATAGGGAGAGAGGGGGAGGCGGACCGAAGATGGAGAGGAAAGAAGATAGGTGGAGAGAGTATAGGTGGGGAGGTAGGGAGGGGATAGGTCAGTCCAGGGAAGACGGACAGGTCAAGGAGGTGGGATGAGATTAGTAGGTAGATGGGGGTGCGGCTTGGGGTGGGAGGAAGGGATGGGTGAGAGGAAGAACAGGTTAGGGAGGCAGAGACAGGTTGGACTGGTTTTGGGATGCAGTGGGGGTAGGGGAAGAGCTGGACTGGTTGTGTGGTGCAGTGGGGGGAGGGGACGAACTGGGCTGGTTTAGGGATGCGGTGGGGGACGGGGAGATTTTGAAACTGGTGAAATCAACATTGATACCAGGGTCCCCAGGCAGAATATGAGTTGCTGTTCCTGCAACCTTTGGGTGGCATCATTGTGGCACTGCAGGAGGCCCATGATGGACATGTCATCTAAAGAATGGGAGGGGGAGTGGAAATGGTTTGCGACTGGGAGGTGCAGTTGTTTGTTGCGAACTGAGCGGAGGTGTTCTGCAAAGCGGTCCCCAAGCCTCCGCTTGGTTTCCCCAATGTAGAGAAAGCCACACCGGGTACAGTGGATGCAGTATACCACATTGGCAGATGTGCAGGTGAACCTCTGCTTAATGTGGAATGTCATCTTGGGGCCTGGGATAGGGGTGAGGGAGGAGGTGTGGGGGCAAGTGTAGCATTTCCTGTGGTTGCAGGGGAAGGTGCCGGGTGTGGTGGGGTTGGAGGGCAGTGTGGAGCGAACAAGGGAGTCACGGAGAGAGTGGTTTCTCCGGAAAGCAGACAGGGGTGGGGATGGAAAAATGTCTTGGGTTGTGGGGTCGGATTGTAGATGGTGGAAGTGTCGGAGGATGATGCGTTGTATCCGGAGGTTGGTGGGGTGGTGTGTGAGAATGAGGGGGATCCTCTCTGGGCGGTTGTGGCGGGGGCGGGGTGTGAGGGATGTGTTGCGGGAAATACGGGAGACGCGGTCAAGGGCGTTCTCGATCACTGTGGGGGGAAAGTTGCGGTCCTTGAAGAACTTGGACATCTGGGATGTGCGGGAGTGGAATGTCTTATCGTGGGAGCAGATGCGGCGGAGGCGGAGGAATTGGGAATAGGGGATGGAATTTTTGCAGGAGGGTGGGTGGGCGGAGGTCTACTGAAGCATATTCATTTGCCATTTGTTGTAACTTGCAATACACAAAAAAGCTGTGATTTTCTATGTAATATTACACTGCATTTTAGAACTATATATAAAAAATGAAAAATAATTCTTCTGATCTTTGTCCTGAAATGGCAGGCCTAATTTTATAACAGTGGCCACCCCAGTTCTGGACTGACACATAAGAGAAAGAATTCTTTCCACATCAACTTTGTCAAGGCCTTTCAAGATCTTTTACATTCCTATTATGTCACTCCTCACTCATATAAACTCCAGTGGAAGCAAGCCCAGTCTGTTCAACTTTCCTCATATGCAATCCCACATATTCCAGGTATCAATGTAGTAAACCTCTTCAGAGCCACCTCCAATGCATTGATATCCTCCTTTAAATAATGAGACCAAAACTGCACACGTTTTAAAACACGAACTCATCAATGCCCTGAATAACTAGAACAAAAACAGAAAATGCAGGTATGGCAGCACCTTTGGGAATAAAACAGAGTTAATATCTCAAGTCAGGAGACAATCAGACAAAGAACCATTTCTGCCCTCCAACCCCACCACACCCGGCACCTTCCCCTGCAACCGCAGGAAATGCTACACTTGTCCCCACACCTCCTCCCTCACCCCCATCCCAGGCCCCAAGATGACATTCCACATTAAGCAGAGGTTCACCGGCACATCTGCCAATGTGGTATACTGCATCCACTGTACCCGGTGCGGCTTCCTCTACATTGGGGAAACCAAGCGGAGGCTTGGGGACCGCTTTGCAGAACACCTCCGCTCAGTTCGCAACAAACAACTGCACCTCCCAGTCGCAAACCATTTCCACTCCCCCTCCCATTCTCTTGATGACATGTCCATCATGGGCCTCCTGCAGTGCCACAATGATGCCACCCGAAGGTTGCAGGAACAGCAACTCATATTCCGCCTGGGAACCCTGCAGCCATATGGTATCAATGTGGACTTCACCAGTTTCAAAATCTCCCCTTCCCCTACTGCATCCCTAAACCAGCCCAGTTCGTCCCCTCCCCCCATTGCACCACACAACCAGCCCAGCTCTTCCCCCCCACCCACTGCATCCCAAAACCAGTCCAACCTGTCTCTGCCTCCCTAACCTGTTCTTCCTCTCACCCATCCCTTCCTCCCACCCCAAGCCACACCCCCAGCTACCTACTAACCTCATCCCACCTCCTTGACCTGTCCGTCTTCCCTGGACTGTCCTATCCCCTCCCTACCTCCCCACCTACACTCTCTCCACCTATCTTCTTTACTCTCCATCTTCGGTCCGCCTCCCCCTCTCTCTCTATTTATTCCAGTTCCCTCTCCCCATCCCCCTCTCTGATGAAGGGTCTAGGCCCGAAACGTCAGCTTTTGTGCTCCTGAGATGCTGCTTGGCCTGCTGTGTTCATCCAGCCTCACATTTTATTATCCTGTATTTCCTGTTTCTTACTCACCAGGTTATCCTCCATTCTTGCTATTACAATGGAGGGAAAGCCAAATCAAATTAGCCATACTATCACTGGATTTGCAACACAAAACAAACATTCAACAACCCTCAAAATTGCTATCTAGACTTTAAAAACAGCAAAGTTTGGATACCAAGTTTAAACAAAGATTAACAAATTGTCATTAACTTTAGAAGAACGTTGATAAGCTACAATTCAATCTAATTAAAATAGCCGTGGAGTCACAGAGCTGCACAGCATGGAAACAGACTGTTCGATCCAACTTGTCCATGCCGACCAGATATCCTAAACAACACCCCCTGTCATTTTCACATCCAGATGCCTTTTGGATGTCATATTTATACCAACCTCCTCCACTTCTTCTGGCATCTCACTCTGTACATGCACCACCCTCTGCATGCAAAAGTTGCCCCTTAAGTCCCTTTTAAATCTTTTCTCTCTCACTTTAGAACATAGAACATAGAACATAGAACAGTACAGCACAGAACAGGCTCTTCAGCCCACAATGTTGTGCCGACCATTGATCCTCATGTATGCATCCTCAAATTTCTGTGACCATATACATGTCCAGCAGTCTCTTAAATGACCCCAATGACCTTGCTTCCACAACTGCTGCTGGCAACGCATTCCATGCTCTCACAACTCTCTGCGTACAGACTTTAAACCTATGCCCTCTAGTTTTGGACTCCCACACTCTGGGGAAAAGACCCTGGCTATTCACCCTAACCATGCCCCTCATGATTTTTAAAACTCTACAAGGTCACCTATCTGCCTCCAACGTTCCGGAGAAAATAACCCCAGCCTATTCAGCCTCACCTTCTAGCTCAAACCGTCCAACTTGTAAATCTTTTCTGAACCCTTTCAAGTTTCACAACATTCTTCCTATGGCAGGGAGACCAGAATTGTAAGCAGTATTGCAAAAGTGGTCTCACCAATGTCCTGTATAGCTGCAACATGGCCCACCCCCAACCCCGCCAACACCCATAATCAATGCACTGACCAATAACGACAAGCATACCAAATGCCTTCTTCCCTATCCTGTCTACCAGTGACTCCACTTTCAAGGAACACTGAACCTGCACTCCAAGATCTCTTTGTTCATTACCGCTCCCCAGGACCTTACCATTAAGTGTATAAGTTCTGCCCTGATTCACCTTTCCAAAATGCAGCACCTCACACTTATCTACATTAAAGTCCATCTGCAACTCCTCGGCCCTTGGCCCATCTGATCAAGATCATGATCTAAGCCCGATTTTCTCTGAATATGAACCTCCACTCATACACTGATAGAGAAGACATAATTAAGAGGTAAATTAAAAAAAGAATTGTGATTTTTCAGACTGATGACCATTTCAACAACAAATACCAGGAGTTCAGGAAACCTTTCAATGATGGATTGTGTATAGACCCAGAGGATTGTATATCTTGCTTGATACTACTGCAAAATCAAATAAGCCTAGTCCAACAGCTTCCAAAGCAAAACTGCTTCCTGCCCAAAAAACCTAGTCATCGTTAGTTCATTGTGTTTTTTTCTTTCTTTGTTAACATTTTCCATAGCTAAAATGAAGAGTAGTACATCTGCTAGCTCATTACCTACTTCTTTTGTAACCAGAAAATGAAGTAACAGCCAGGATTGAATAGCAGAGCAGACTTGATGGACTGGATGGCCTAACACTGCTGCTATATCTTATAGTCTTACATAATGACCTGCAGACCTGTCAGCCCACAGGTCCACATGTTTGCTTAGTACTACTTCCTCCATGATTGCAATTTCACTAAGTTACTTTCTCTCTTCCACCTTCTGATGTATAGTGGGTACAGGAACTTTTTTGAGTCCTCTATAGTGAGGACAGAAAGAGTTTGTTCACTTAATCCGTCACTTCCTACTACCTACTATTAACTCCCCAAATTCACTCCCTAAATGATTATCATTCACTTACTCTGTTCATTTTTAAGTATTGTAGAAACCCTGGCTACCTGTTTTACATTCCTTACTAGTTCCCTCTTATACTCTAATTTCTTATTTCATAATTAACTTTTTAAGTCACTCTCTATCATTCTTTACATTCTAACAATCATCTGGCCTGCCACTTTTACACAGCCACAAATCTTTCCTGAAGGTTAATGCTTTCATAGAACATAGAACATAGAACAGTACAGCACAGAACAGGCCCTTCAGCCCACGATGTTGTGCCGACCATTGATCCTCATGTATGCACCCTCAAATTTCTGTGACCATATGCATGTCCAGCAGTCTCTTAAATGACCCCAATGACCTTGCTTCCACAACTGCTGCTGGCAACGCATTCCATGCTCTCACAACACTCTGTGTAAAGAACCCGCCTCTGACATCCCCTCTATACTTTCCTCCAACCAGCTTAAAACTATGACCCCTCGTGTTAGCCATTTCTGCCCTGGGAAATAGTCTCTGGCTATCAACTCTATCTATGCCTCTCATTATCTTGTATACCTCAATTAGGTCCCCTCTCCTCCTCCTTTTCTCCAACGAAAAGAGTCCGAGCTCAGTCAACCTCTCTTCATAAGATAAGCCCTCCAGTCCAGGCAGCATCCTGGTAAACCTCCTCTGAACCCTCTCCAAAGCATCCACATCTTTCCTATAATAGGGCGACCAGAACTGGATGCAGTATTCCAAGTGCGGTCTAACCAAAGTTTTATAGAGCTGCAACAAGATCTCACGACTCCTAAACTCAATCCCCCTGTTAATGAAAGCCAAAACACCATATGCTTTCTTAACAACCCTGTCCACTTGGGTGGCCATTTTAAGGGATCTATGTATCTGCACACCAAGATCCCTCTGTTCCTCCACACTGCCAAGAATCCTATACTTAATCCTGTACTCAGCTTTCAAATTCGACCTTCCAAAATGCATCACATCGCATTTATCCAGGTGGAACTGCATCTGCCACCTCTCAACCCATCTCTGCATCCTGTCAATGTCCCGCTGCAGCCTACAGCAGCCCTCTATACTGTCAACGACACCTCCAACCTCTGTGTCGTCTGCAAACTTGCTGACCCATCCTTCAATCCCCTCATCCAAGTCATTAATAAAAATTACAAACAGTAGAGGCCCAAGGACAGAGCCCTGTGGAACACCACTCACCACTGACTTCCAGACAGAATATTTTCCTTCTACTACCACTCGCTGCCTTCTGTTGGCCAGCCAATTCTGTATCCAGACAGCTAAGTTCCCCTGTATCCCATTCCTCCTGACCTTCTGAATGAGCCTACCATGGGGAACCTTATCAAATGCCTTACTGAAGTCCATATACACCACATCCACAGTTTGACCCTCATCAACTTTTCTAGTCACATCGTCAAAGAACTCGATAAGGTTTGTGAGGCATGACCTGCCCCTCACAAAGCCGTGTTGACTGCATTTGATCAAGCCATGCTCTTCCAGATGGTCATAAATCCTATCCCTCAGAATCCTTTCTAACACCTTGCAGACGACAGACGTGAGACTTACTGGTCTGTAATTGCCAGGGATTTCCCTATTTCCTTTCTTGAAGAGAGGAATTACATTTGCCTCTCTCCAGCCCTTAGGTACGACTCCAGTGGAGAGCGAGGATGCAAAGATCCTCGCAAGTGGCGAAGCAATTGCATTTCTCGCTTCCCAAAGCAGCCGAGGACAAATCTGATCCGGGCCTGGCGACTTGTCAATCTTAATGTTTGACAAAATTTTCAGCACATCAGCTTCCTCTATCTCCATCCATTCCAGCATGCACACCTGCTCTTCAAAGGTTTCATTCACTATAAAGTTCGTTTCTTTCGTAAAGACAGAAGCAAAAAACTCATTTAGGGCTTCCCTTACCTCCTCAGACTCCACACACAAGTTCCCTATGCTATCCCTGATAGGCCCTACTCTTTCTTTTCCTTAACCTTTTTTGTTAAGTACAGATGGTAAGCATTCTCTTCAAATTTTTACTTTATAATAGGACTATCGCATTCTGAAACAACCCAATAAACATGGTATTCTGAAATAACCCCTTAAAAATCCATTGCTTTGCCTCTACTGACCTATTGCCTAGCCCAGTATCCCAGTTAACTTCTGCTAGCTCACCTATCGCATGGGAAAAAACTGCCCTTATTTAGGTTGAGATACCAAACCTAATCTTCTCCCTTTAAAACTGGGTGTAAAATTCAATCATTGTGCAGTCATTTCTACTGAGGGGTACATTTACCAAGAGTTGATTAATTACTCCTGTTGCATTACATAATACCAAATTAATCCTGCACTCTACTCAGTTCCAGAATGTGCTGCTGTAGAAACTGTCTTGAAAACCTTCTATGAGCTCCTGTTCTACTATTGTCAATGTGATTTTTCCAGCTGACGGACCACATTATCTATTTTTTCTCAGTTTGTAGTTTGAAGCCACGCGTGATTATTACATCTCTTTTTTTCACAAACACCCACTATTTCTTCTTGTGTACTTTGTCCTAGATTATAATTACTATTAGGGTTCAGCAGACCACTCTTAGTTTTGATTTCTTTCCTCTACTATTCTTCATCTCCACCCAAAGCAATTCTATATCTGATATCTTGAACAAATGCCATTCTTAATTAGCAGTGCTACCCCTCCAGTAATCATTTAACAATAATGTGCTTTTTAAAAGTTGAGAGCTTGATATTGTGCTGTTCAATTTTAACTATGAAGCAAAAATATACCCTCAAAGTGTCTGCGGCATGAGGAAATCCAGACTATATTTGATGTGCTAGAGTCTAAGCGACAAGTCACTGTAATGGATCAGGGTTGGGAATCGTTGCTTGGATCTTTGCTCCAAGAGACAGTCACATCCCTGAGGCCAGTTACTTCAGATTTGTTCCGTGGTCTGGGAAAGGAGTATGTTACTACTGGGGAGACAGCTTCAGAGATCCAGCAGCTCTAAAAGAGCTGTAACACTTGCTATTTTACAGCTTCTTGCAGTCTGAATGGAAAGAACAGGGACTGCAGGGAATATGAATACATGTCCACAGCACTATGATTCAGGATTACATTCAAGTTAGGGGGGGAATAGAAAGAAATGTAGCAGTAGATAGAAAGTTTAGATTACTATTCTCTGCAGCTGAGGATGTGTTCTGAATGTTACATTGTAGAACCATAGAATCCTGGCAATGGAAAGAGGCCAATGAGCCTATCAAGTCTGCACTGGCCCTTCAAAGAGCATTAGACCCAGATCCAACCCTCCACTCTATTCTCATAACCCTGCATTTACTGTGACTAATCAACCTAGGCTGCACATTCTTGGGCATTACAGGGCAATTTAACATGGCCAACTCACCTAACCTACACAATCTTTGGACCAAGAGAGGAAATTGGACACCAGGAGGAAACCCAATTAGACGTGGTGAGAACCTGCAAATTTAACATCTTAGCAGGGAGATTTGCTCATTCTATTAAGGGAGACTATATACTGACAGAGAGGGGGAGTGGAGGAAT
Organism: Stegostoma tigrinum; assembly: GCF_030684315.1. NCBI lineage: Eukaryota > Metazoa > Chordata > Chondrichthyes > Orectolobiformes > Stegostomatidae > Stegostoma > Stegostoma tigrinum. The sequence continues at coordinate 41,259,683 of NC_081362.1, forward strand.
TCTAAGTAGCAGCATAAATGGAAGGATTGATGGGGAAGGTTCTGAATGTGAAGAGAGCACGAAAATTAGAAAAGAAAGACAAGTGAGAGTCAGAGTATGTAGTAACTCTGAAGAACGAAACTGCATTTATTTCAATGGACAGGGTCTTAGAGGCAAGGCTGATGAACTCAGGGCATGTTTTAGAAAATTGGATTGGGATGTCATAGCTATTACAGAAACTTGGCTGGGAGATGGACAACACTGGCAGCTCCATGTTCCAGGTTTTAAATGTTAAAGGAAGGATAGGAAAGGAGGCAAGAAAGGGGGATGGGGGTGGTGTCATTTTTGATTAAGGAATATATTACTGCTGTAACTAGGGAAGATGTTTCTGAAAAATCATCCAGTGAAAATGTATAGGTAAAAATTGTAAATAAGAAAGGAAAGATCACTTTGATGGGATTGTTCTGCAGCCACCTCCCCCACCTCCAGTAGTAACAGGGTGATTGAGAGACAAATATGTACAGAGACCTCAGGTATATGTAGGCATAATAAGGTAGTAACAATCAGCAATTTTAATTTTCCAAACATTGACTGGGGCTGCCATAGTATTAAAGGTTTGGATGGTGAAGAATTTGTCAAATGTGTTCAAGAAAATTGTCTTTGTCAATAGTTGGATGCTCCTACTAGAAAATGAGCAAAACTGGACCTTCTTACGAGCAATAAGGTAGGGCAGGTAACTGAAGTTAAAGTGGGGGAACATTTTGGGTCTAGCGATGATAATTCTATTAGTTTCAAAATGGTTATGGAAAGGATTAGCCTTCCGTGACAGTTAACATTTTTAATTAGAGTAAGGCAAATTTTAACAGTACGAGACAAGAACTTACACAAGTTAATTGGAGTAGACTGTTCGCAGGTAAAAGGACATCTGACAAGTGGGAGGCATTCAAGAGTGTGATGATGAGAATTCAGTGGCATTACGTTCTTGTTAGAGTGAAAGGTTAGGCTGGTAAGATTCAGGAACAATGGACGAATGAAGGTATTGAGGTTCTAGTCATGAATTAAAGAGAATCTTATTTTAGATATAGACAACTTGGTTCAATTGAATCTCTTAATCAATATAAAGAGTGTAGGGGTATTCTTAAGAAAGCAATCAAGAAGACGAAGAGGGGATATGAGATAGCATAAGGTTAAGATAAGACAGATAAGTTTAACAATAATGCAAAGTGATTTTACAAGTAAATTAAGAGCAAGAGAACGATTAGAGATAAGGTAGGGCCTCAAAGATTAAGGAGGCCATCTTTGTGTTAAACCCCAGGAGATGGGAGAGATACTCAATGAATATTTCTTGTCAGTTTTTACTATGTTGGGGAACTGTTTACTGTGTTTTTACTAGTTTGGGAAGCCTTAGAGAATAGAAAAGTGGATAAATCTCCGAGACCCGACCTAGTGTATCCCAGAATATTGCAGGGAGTAAGGGAAGAAATTGCAAGACTCTTTGCATCATCTATAACTACAGGTGAGATGCCTGATGACTGGAGGGTGGTTAATGTTGTACCTTTTGGTAAACAAAGGTTGTAAGGAGAAATCAGGGAATTATAAACCTGCGAGTCTGACTTTGGCTGTGGAAGATTGTTGGAGGTGATAATAAAAAAAATCATGTTTATGGACTTTTAGAGAGGCAAAGATTGAATAGGGACAGTCAGCACGGTTTTGTGCGAGGAAAATTGTGTCTCACAAATTTGATAGAGTGTTTTGAGGAAGTTACCAAAAAGGTAGATGATGGCAGAGCAGTAGACTTTAGCGAGTTTTGAGAAGATTTGCAGCTCAGGTTGAGGTTCTGAGTTTGCAGCTCAGTTTGCTCGTTTTCAGACGTTTCGTCACCACTCTGAGTAACATCATCAGTGAGCCTCTGATGAAGCGCTCGTGTTATGTCCCGCTTTCTATTTATCTGTTTAGGTTTCTTTGGGTTGGTGATGTCATTTCCTGTGCTGGTGATGTCATTTCATGTTCTTTTCCTCACCGACGCAGGAAATGACATCACCAACCCAAGGAAACCTAGAATGGTGACGAAGCGTCTGAAAACAAACCTTCCAGCTCAGCGAGCAAACTTACATCCAGAGCAGTAGACTTTGTTTATTTGGATTTTACTAAAGCCTTTGACAAGGTTTTGCAGGGTAGACTAATTAGTAGGGTTAGGTCACATGGGATTCAGGGTGAGCTTGCAAATTGGATGCATAATTAGCTTATCAGCTGGAGACAGAGCGATGATGGAGGGTAGCTTTTCAGATTGGAGGCTTGTCACCAGCAGTGTTCCACAGGGATCAGTTCTGGGTCCTCTTTTGTTTGTCATTTATATAAATGATTTGGATGAAAATATAGAAGGCATGGTTAGTAGGTTTGCAGACAACTCCAAAATTAGTCGCATAGTAGGCAGTGAAAAAGGTTTTCTAAGATTACAAAGAGATCTTGATGAATTGGGGGTCAAAGGGCTGAAAAATAGCAGATGGAGTTCAATCTGGATAAACATAAGGTATTGCATTTTGTTACAACAAACAAGGGTAGAATTAATATGGTACGGCCTTGGGTTGTGTTGTAGAACAGAGGGACCATAATTCTTTGAAGTTTACATCACATATAGACAGGGTAACTAAAAAGGTGTTTGGCAAGCTTGACTTCATTGGACAGTCCTTTGGGTATAGCAGTTAGGAAGTCACGTTCAGTTTGTACAGGACATTGGTAAGGCCTCTTCTAGAATACTGTGTCCAGATCTGGTTGTCCAGTCATTGGAAAGACTCTACACAGACAATCCCCTAAATCTGGAATCTGGGTCCTAATTGGGAAGCGGTAGAGGTAGACACTGAGCCATCGTGCCACCTGTCCCAATTGTCTGCCCAGTGCCCGTGTTAAAGACATCTCCTTGGGCTGGAAAGGAATTTGGATTGGAAGGGGAATGCAATGGTCTGTCATGATCGATGTGGGTACCAACGACATAGATATAACTAAGAAACAGATCCTACTGAGGCATAATGAACAGCTAGGGACTAAAACAAAGAATCACCAACAACTAGAACCATAAAGGTAATAATCACTGGATAATTACCTGAGGGTAAAATAGATCAATTAATTGAATGTGTTGATCAGAATAATTGGAACAAATGGGGTTTGATTCATGGGTCACTGGTGTTAGTATCTGGGAATGAGAGAGATCTGTCATCTTTGAACAGCCTCCACGTGAACTTTGCTAAGGCCAGTACCCTAGCGAACTGAAGGATAAGGCTGTTGAAACAACTTTAAACTAAATAATGAGAGGAGAATTTGGTCAAGTTAAGATTTAGATAATTAATAAGAAAGGATAAAGTAAAACTACAGGATCATGATAAGGGGATTGATAACAAAGAGTGGCTGAGGAAGGAACTGGCTGTACACCATGAGTGAGCCAGCAAATAGGGACTGTAGAGAAAAATGGTGGAAAAACAGCAACACAGAGATGGATGGCAAGTAGATGTACAGAAGTGATTACATAGCAGGATCAGTCAGATAGATGGTGACTGTCAGGAAAGGTAAAAAAAGAAGGTAAGAAGTTAATAAAATGTGAGGCTGGATGAACACAGCAGGCCAAGCAGCATCTCAGGAGCACAAAAGCTGACGTTTCAGGCCTGGACCCTTCATCAGAAGTTAGTTAAGAAGTTAGTTCAGAAGTCTCCTGTAGTTATTCCTCTCTCAAACAGTTGTTTTGAAACAAAAACAGAAGTTGTTGGAAAAGCTCAGCTGGTCTAGCAGCATCTATGAAGAGAAATCAGAGATAATGTTTCGGGTCCAGTGACCCTTCCTCAGAACTCATTTTTGAATACTGTTGAAAAGGATACAGGATAGAGGACAGAGGATAGATAAGCCCCCTGAGCCAGACGGGATATACCCAAGGTTCATACGGGAAGCAAGAGGAGATTGCTGTGCCTCTGGTGATGATCTTTGCATCCTTATGGTCCACTGAAGTAGTACCTGATGATTGGAGGGTGGCAAATGTTATTCCCTTGTTCAAGAAAGGGAATAGGGATAATCCTAGGAATTACAGACCAGTCAGTCTTACTTCTGAGGTGGGCCAATAATTGGAGATGACTCTGAGAGACAGTATTTGTGATTATTTGGAAAAGCACAGTTTGATCAGAAATAGACAGCATGGCTTTGTGAGGGGCAGGTCTTGCCTCACAAACCTTACTGAATTCTTTGAAGATATGACAAAGCACATTGATGAAGGTACAGCAGTGGATATGGTGTACATGAGTTTAGTAAGACATTTGATGAGCCCCCGGGCCAGAAGGGATATACCCAAGGTTGCTACAGGAAGCGAGAGAAAAGATTGCTGCACCTTTGGTGATGATCTTTGTGTTCTCACTGTCCACTGGAGTAGTACAATCCCTCATGCTAGGCTCATTCAGAAAGTAAGGAAGCATGGGATTCAGGGAAATTTGGGTGTCTGGATACAGAATTGGCTGTCCAATAGAAGACAGAGTGTGGTAGTAAATGGAAAGTATTCAGCCTGCAGCTCAGTGACCAGTGGTGTTCTGCAGAGATCTGTTCTGGGACCTCTGCTCTTGGTGATCTTTACAAATGACCTGAATGAGAAAGTGAAAGGGTAGGTTAGTAAATTTGCCGATGACACGAAGATTGGTGGAGTTGTGAATAGTGTGGAGGGCTGTTGTAGGTTTCAACAGGATATTGAAAGGAAGCAGAGCTACGCAAAGAAGTGGAAGATGGAATTCAACCTGGAAAAGTGTGAAGTGATTCGTTTTGGAAGGTCAAATTTGAATGCAGAATACAGGGTTAATGGCAAGATTCTTGGCAGTGTGGAGGAACAGAGGGATCCTGGGGTCAACGTCCATAGATCCCTCAAAGTTGCGACCCAAGTTGATAGGATTGTTAAGAAGGTGTATGGCGTGTTGGCTTTCATTGGTAGGGGAATTGGGTTTAAGAGCCACAAGGTTATGCTGCAGCTCTATAAAACCCTGGTTAGACAACACTTGGAATATTCTGTTCAGTTCTGGTCAACTCATTATAGGAAGGGTGTGGAAGCTTTAGAGAGGGTGCAGAGGAGATTTACCAGCATGCTGCCTGTTCTGGAGGACAGGTCTTAAGAGGAAAGGTTGAGGGAGCTAGGGCTTTTCTCATTGGAACGAAGAAGGATGAGAGGTGATTTGATAGAGGTGTACAACATGATGAGCAGCATAGACAGAATGAATAGCGAGAGATTTTTTTCCAGGGTGGAAGTAGTTATTACGAAGGGGCATAATTTTAAGATGGTTCTGTAACTGTAACTTGAGAAGGCTTGCCCTCTCTTTTCCCATTTTTCTCTCGGTCTCTCTTGAAGACACAATCTAGTGATGAAGCATATTAGAGAAAAATCCATTCATGGAGAATTTAAAGGTCTCTTCAATATTTACTTGGAGGAAGGTACAGGGGAGATGTCACTGGTAGGTTCTTTACAGAGAGAGTGGTGGGTGCGTGGAATGTACTGCCGGTAGTGTAGTGGAATCAGATACATTAGAGACATTTAAGTGACTCTTGGATGGGTACATGGATGGTAGTAAAATGCAGGGTATGTGGTTAGTTTGATCTTAGAGTAGGATAATAGGTCAACACAACATTCTGGGCCAAAGGGCCTCTACTGTGCTGTACTGTTCTATGGTCAAAGTATTGGTCAGACACACCACTTTACTTAAGGAGGAATATACTTGCAATGAAACACAGTTCAGAGAAGGTTCAGTATCTTCGTTCCAATCTGAACGCTTTGCAAAATGAGAAAAGGTTGAGACGTCAGGCCTGTCTTTGCTGAAGTTTAGAAGAATGACTGGCGACCTTACGGAAACATAGAAGATTCTGAAGAGACTTAAGAATGTTTCCTCTTGTTAGAAATAGTTCAGGCAGAGATGAAGAGGAATTTCTTTTCTCAGAAGGTTGTGAATCTCTGGAATTATCTAGCCCAAAGACACAGAAGCTGGGTCACTGAATTACGTTCAAGGCTAAATTAGATTGATTTTGATCGATAATATAGACTGCATGCTGGAAAGTGGAATTAACCCCATAATCAGATCAGCCATGATCTTATTAAATGAAAGAGAAGGCTTGAAGGACAAAACTGTTTAAGCCTGCTGCTGTTGCTAACATAATGTTGTCACTATAGTAGTAAAAAATGGACTAATAATTATCAGCTTCAATCGTCTGATTTTAATACCAGAAAATTTCAAAGCGTAAAATGTTTTTTAAAAACGTGATACAATAATTGTAACAGTCGGCTGGCCAAAGATTAGCCCATCTTGATGAAATCAATGTGAGATAAGCAAAGACAGTTTGAGCCAAAATTAACAATTTTAAAAAGCAATGAAGCTCAGATCTGCATCCTTTGTTTGAAGTACATTTTTAAAGTGTATGGATGAGTTTCACTTGTTGGAGATAAGAGTCATCTGCAAATTATTCAGCCCTGACACATACTGCATGAATGAGCTATATTTCAAGCAGCTGTTTTGGCAGAGCAGCAGACAGAAAGATGGTTCTGTAACTGTAACTTGACAAGGCTTGCCCTTTCTTTTCCCATTTTCTCTCAGCCTCAATTGGGGACACAACTTAGTGATGAAGCAAATTAGAGAAAAATCCATTCATGGAGAATTTAAAGATCTCTTCAATATTTACTTCTCCTGAAGATGTAAGATATTAATTAAACTAACGTGGTCTCAGGTTAAAACCTAACAACTCTGGAACACTCTTTGGCCATTTAAACTGAATATTTTTCTACCTTCCCTTTGTACTAAATACTCTTCTCTTTATAAATTTTATATCTCAATGCATTTGTTATTGCATCTTAAACATTTTTTTCCTCAGGGTTAACAAGTAATAAAATTGTTCACTAAAATAAAACAAAGAACTGTAGATGCTGGCAATCTGAAGTAGAAACAGAAATTGCTGGTGAAGCTCAGCATCTGAGGGAATAAAGCAGAGTTAATGTTTCGTGTCTGGTGAGTCTTCATCAAAACTCTAGGGTTCTCTGAGAAAAGGGTCACTGCACCTGAAACAATGACTCTACTTTCTCTCCACAGATGCTGCCAAACCTGCTGAGTTTCTCCAGAAATTTCTTTGTCTTTCAGATTTCCAGTATCCTCAGTTCGTTTTTTATTTTAAAAAGAGGGAGTCGGTTTTTCCCTTTCATCTAGTCATAACAATGTTAGAGGTTGCCAGAAATGCACAAGCAACAGTACAGATATTTTACATTATAAAACATTATTGAAATAACTCGACTTGTATCGTTTCTCCATTTGAAGAAAGCTACCATAAAAATATGAAAATACTCACAGTTGTGACATCACCGACTTTCTGTCCTTTCGATGAACTTGGCTCTGCTAAGATATCAAAATCAAGGTCCTGCTCACCAGAAAGATGCGTGTTTGCATTACTGTAATAAAATTTCAGTTGGAATTTTATCATGTGAAAAGAATTTTCAATTACTAATCAAATATATCTTATTTCAAGAAAACATATCTTCAAATTAACTTACAGCAAAGCTTCCACCATCCTATTTTAACCTAACTGTTTTACTAAGAAAAATTGCAGATACCTTACACCTTTAGAGAAGCAAATGTAAGTTCACATAATACTACCACATAATTACAGCTAAATTGCGCTTGACAGAAGTAATTGAAGTCACAGACTAGCAAGAAACTAATTGTGCATAGCAAAGGGTAATGGCTTGGAGATCATGCAAGTGGAGGAGAGGTAAAATCAGAAATAACAATATATGCAAAGCCAAGAAAGAAAAAGAGGAGCCATTACTGGATTTGCACTGGCTGCTTCAGGAAAGGCTTAACTGGGATGGTGGATGGGAAAATGTGTCTAATTCTGACCATTCATCTGTATAAAGACTGTGGCAGCAAGAGTAGGTCAGAGGCTAGAAATCTTTTAGCTGGTAACTCACCTCCTGACTCTGCAAAGTTGTTCACCATCTACAAATCACAAGTTAGGAGTTTAATGGAATATACCCCACTTTCTCGGACGAGTGCAGCTCTGGTGACAGCCAAGATGCTTGATACAATCCAGGTTAAAACAGCTCACTGGGTTTCTGCTTCACTCACCTTTTTCTACAACGGAACCTTGATCAGATTGACTATTTGGTCAAGGAGTGGTAAGCAGAGTTTAATTTAGATAAATGTGAGCTGTTGCATTTTGATAAGGCTGATCAGGGCTGGACTTATACACTGAAAGGTAAGGTCTTTGCTGAACGAAGGGACCTTGGGGTACAGGTTCATAGTTCCTTGAAAGCAGAGTCACAGGTAGACAGGGTAATGAAGAAGGCATTTGGTACGCTTGCCTTTATAGGTTAGTGCAATGAGTACAGGAGCTGGGAAGTCATGTTGTGCCTGTACAGAACATTAGTTAGGCCACTTTTGGAATTCTGCATTCAACTCAGGTCTCCCTACTATAAGAAATATATTGTGAATCTTGTAAGGGTTCAGAAGAGAGTTACAACCATACTGCTAGGGTTACAAGGTTTGAGCTCTACAGAGAGGCCAAACAGGTGGGGCTACTTTCACTGGAGTTTTGGAGGCTGAGGTTTATAAAATCATGAGGGGCATGAATAGCCAAGGTCTTTATCCCAGGATATGGGAATCTAAGACTAGAGGGTATAGGTAAAAGATGAGAGGGAAAGAATTTAAAAGGGGCTTAAGGGGCAACTTTTTCACGCAGAGGGTGATGAGTGTATGGAATGAGCTGCCAGAGGTGGTGGTGGAAGCTGGGACAATTACAACATTTAAAAGGCATCTGGATGGGTACATGAACAGGAAGGGTGAAGAAAGGTATGAGTCAAATGCTGACAAATGGGACTGGATTAATTTAGAGTATCTAGTTGTTATGGAGGAGTTGGACCAAAGGGTTTCTTTCCATGTTGTACATCTCTATGACTCTACAGTCAAATCTTCTTTTGATCATTATAAATCATACAAAGATTCATCAGCAATTTCAACAATAATTCTGTTTCTTAAGGATCCTGACATTAAATCTCAATTATCACAGTTTTCTGCTGATCTTCAGATCACTTGTGAAATTATCTATGGATTCGCCTGGATACTTGCTTTTCTATTAAATTTTGTTTTTTTGATAATTTTATTTGTTCTTAGGTTAAAATAATCGTCAAAGGCTGTCAACAACTTCATCAAAAGTTCTGTTGCTTCTTTTACATCTTGGTGAGTTCTAACATCATTAGCTATGTTCTAATGCATACATTACTATATTAAAGTATTCAGTTTCTCATCTAGTAACTAGTTTAGGAAGCAATTCTGTATCTTCAGAATGTTTTGCCTAAGATGTCCAATTCTACAGTCTATTTGGCCCATCATGTGAAAATAAGCCTTCATGGCAATATAATTTTTGATGATTGTGAAATCATTCAAATTATTGTGATTATTTTCTTAGCTTTTAATGCTTCTAATTTGTCAGTAAAATGATGCTGTCACTGTGCACTGCTGCACTGGAGACTTTCTCTGCACATATACTAGCAAAATTGAGGATCACTGCCTTTAAATGGCTTCTCTAGTCAACAATACCTGTTTATTAATAGCTTTAATGATTGAATTAGAGTGTCTATTTTAATAACAAAAACAGAAATTGCTGGAAAAGTTCAGCAGGTCTGGCAGCATCTATGGAGAGAATTTGGAGTTAATGTTTTGGGTCTGGTGACCCTTCCTCAGAACTGATGGTAGCTAGGAAAATGTTGGTTTATATGCAGAAGATAGGGTGGGAGGAGGGGATAAGGAATAAACAATAGGTGGGGATAGAGCCCAAAGAGAAAGGAGAACAGTTGGACAGACAAGGAGTTGATAATGATCTGACTAGGAGGGTGAATAGCTGATAGTGGGGACTGTTAGTGGCTAACAATGGATTGTGTATAATAAACGCCAACTGTGTGTTAACAAGGCCTGAGCCTGATGTGTGAGGTTTGGGATAGGGACATGGGAGAGCTCAAGACCTAAAAGTTACTAAACTTGATATTGAGTCCGGGGAGCTGCAGGGTTTCCAAGTTTTGCCAGAGTGCTGCAGCAAGCCTGAGAAAGAGATGTTGGCCAGGGAACAGGGTGGTGTGTTAAAAGTGGTAGGCAACTGGAAACTCAGCGTCATTTTTGCAGACAGAACGCAGGCTTTCTGTGAAGCAGCTCGCCATTCTATGCTTCGTTTCCCCAGTGTAGAGGAGACCACATTGTGAGCAACAAATGCAGTAGACTAGAATCTGGGAGTGCAGGTGAAGAATTGCCTCACCTCGAAGGTATGTTTGGGCTCTTGATAAGGAGGAGAAAGGAAGTAAATGGACAGGTGTTACACCTTCTGTGATTGCAGTGGAAGGTGCCCTGAAACGGGTGGGTTGGTGGGGTGGGGTGGGGGTTGGAGATGCTGAGGGGGTGCAAGGAGTGAAGGAAGAGTGAACCAGGTTGTCCCAGAGAGAACTGTCCCTGCAGAAGGCTGATAAGGGGAGTGGGGAGAAATGTGTGCTTGGTGGTGGTGGAAATGGCAGCTCATGATCCTTTGGATGTGAATGCTGGTGAGTAGTAGGTGAGGGAATCTTTTAAGGTTCTGCATCTTTTGAATATAAACTGCCATTTTCCTAGCTACCACCAGTTCTGAAGAAGGGTCACTCGACCCAAAATTTAACTCTGATTTCTCTGCACAGATGCTGCCAGACCCACTGAGCTTTTCCAGCAATTTCTGCATCTGTAGTTTTTTTCAGATTTTTCTTTTTTTTTCTAAAAGTACTCCTTGCTCAACAGGGATTTCAAATTTACTCAGAGCCTTGGCTATCCATTTGCTTTCCAGCTAACTCTTATTTGGGACCACTCCTGCAGATCATCAGCACCCAAAACTGCCTTGGATTGACCAATGCTCCAAATACATGAAATTCCTAGCTCATTCCATAGATTTCCAGAGAATCCTTAGTGTGGAAACAGTTTCTCTTACTAGGTCTGAAATGCTTTTTACAATCAATTGTAGATTCAATTTTGTTGAATCATAACACCAGTTCTCTTCTGCAGGGTTCTCAAATGATCAGCTTTTCCAGCCACTGGCTGTCATAGATTTATACAATGCAGAAAAGGGCCTGTCTGCACGAGCAACTTTCTTAAAGTTGAATCCTTCATATATTTACTTCTACCAGCATGCAAGGGATAACTAAATGGAGTCACGCTTTTGCCACCATGTTATAAGATGAAACCTCATCTTACTATGAGCTATCTGGCATGAGATAAACATTGTTACAGTGGCTATGAGGAAACCTTGGTTGGTGTTAAGTTAGTTTCCTACCAAGTCTGTATGACATCATCATAATGGGTTACACTAGGCATTTCTCAGCCATAACTCTTTCAGATCCTTATGTCCTTATACAACAGTATCCTCAGTCCAACTATCTCCAGCTACTTCGTCAGTGACCTGCATCCATACTATAGTCAGAATGGGAGAATGTTTGCTGATAATTGCACAATGCTCGTCATCAATTATGCCTGCTCAGTAATTGAAGATACTCATGTCCAAGTGCAGCAAGATCTGGAAACATTTAGTGTGGAACTGGAGGAGCACAGCAGGCCAGGCAGCAGAGGAGGAGGAAAGTTGATAGTTAGGGCCGAAATGTAAACTTTCCCGCTTTTTTGATGCTGCGTGGCCTGCTATGCTCTGCCAGCTCCATGCTGTGTTATTTCTGACTCCATCATTGGTAGTTCTTACTATCTCTGGAAAACATTCAGGCTTGTTGATAAAAGACAAATAGCATTCTTACCAAAAGAATACCAGGCAGAAACCATTTCTAACAGGAGTGAATCCATGCATCTTCTTTTGCCATTCAATGACATTTTATCACTGAATCTTCCAATATTAACACACTGGGGTTACATAAATAGAAACATAGAAAATAGGAACAAAAGTAGACCATTCAGCTTTTTGAGCCTACTCTACCATGCAATATGGTCACAGCTAGTCAACCTACTCAGTACTCTGTTCCCACTTTTAACTCGCCCACTTTGATCTTTTTAGCCCAAAGAATTATATCTAAATCATTCTTGAAAAGATTCAATGTTTAACCTCAAGTTCTTTCTGTGACACAGAATTCCACATGCTCACCACTATTTGGATAAAGAAATGTCTCCTCATCTCAGTCCTAAATGGACTGTATCCTTAGACTGTGGTCCCTGGTTCTGGGCTCAGCGGTCATTGAACATATCATTCCTATGTTAACTCTGTCAGATCCTGTTAGAATTTCACAGGTTTCTACAAGATCCCCCTCATTCTTCTAATCTCCCCAGTAAACATAGTCCTAACCGATCCAGTATCTGCTCATGCCCTAGTCCTACCATCTCAGAAATCAGTCTGCTGGACCTTATTTGCATTTTCTCCATAGCCAGAACATTCTTTGTCAGATACCATACCAATATACCGTGCTGTGTTCATCCAGCTCTACAACTTGTTATCTCAGACTCCAGCAGTTCCTACTATCTCTGATACCAATACACCATTTGCCTTCATAGTCACTGCCGCAGCTGCACGCTTACTTTAAGTGACTGATGACAAGGAGACCCAGAGCTCATTACATCTTCCCCTTTCCCAATCTATCGCTACCCATCTTCCTGTTTTTGCCACCAAAGTGGATAACCTCACATTTATTCACATTATATCTCAACTGCAATATACTTGCCCATTCACTGAAGTTGTTCAAATCATATTGCAGCATCTCTGCATTCTTCTCACAGTTCACTGATCTACCCAGCTTTGTGGCATGTGTGAACTAAAAGAACAGATTTCCCTCTCTAAAGCATATAAGTGAACTAGTTGGAACTTTCCTGATGAGTGACAGCTTCATGGTCACCATCACAGATGACTAACCTTTCACTCCAGAAGCTTTATTAATTGAATTTAGATTCCTCTTGTTGCTGTGGAGAGTTTTGAACCCAAGACAACAGTGCATTAGGCCCTGGATAATTAAACCAGTGGTTTACCACTATGCCACCAGCTGTCCCTTTAGCTGGTATGAATTCTGCATTGAGTAACTTAACTCCAGAGTTTGTGAAGTCTGTCTGCCAACTGCAAGATACAAGTCAGTGTGATAGAATGCTCTCCACTTACCTGGACAAGTATAGCTCCAAGAGCACTTAAGACACTTGACACCAACTAGGAAAAAGCAGCCCATTTGCCAGATAAAATGGGGAAGCAATTGCCTAGTGGTATAATACCTAGACTATTAATCCAGAAACTCAGCTAATATTCTGAGGACCAGGTATGAAACCCACACGGTGGGTGGTGGATTTTTAATTTAATAAAATATCTGGAAGTAGGAATCTAATGCTGACCATTGAACCATTGTGGATTATCATCAAACCCATTTGGTTCACTAATGTCCTTTGCAAAGGAAATCTGCCATCCTCACCTGGTCTATCCAAAATGCAACTCCAGAGCCACAGCAATGTGCTCGACTCTCAATCTTCTGAAATAGCCTAACTAACCACTCAGTTGTATCAATCACTACAAAGTTTCAACAAAGAAATGAAACTGGATGGGCTACCTGGCACTGACCTAGGCATTAGAAATGACACTTGCAAAAGCAGCACTATTGACTGCAAAGTCGTCCTTACTGACACCTGGGGGCTAGTACCAAAATTGAGACAGTTGTCTCACAGATTAGTCAATTAACAGCCTGAAATAGTCATACACATGAAATCATACCTTACAATATCCCATATACCATCATTACCATTCCTGGATGTGTCTTGTACTACCAACATGACAGATCCAGCAGAGGTGGTGGCACATATTCAGTCAAGAGGGAGTTGCCCTAGGAGTCTTCAACATTGACCACAGACCCCATGAAGTCTCAGGGTATTAGATTAAACATGGACAAGGAAACTTCCAAGGTAACAAAGTGTGAAGCTGGATGAACAAAGCAGGCTAAGCAGCATCTCAGGAGCACAAAAGCTGACGTTTCCGGCCTAGACCATTCATCAGAGAGGGGGATGGGGAGAGGCCTCTGGAATAAATAGGGAGAGAGGGGGAGGCGGACCGAAGATGGAGAGAAAGAAGATAGGTGGAGAGGAGAGTATAGGTGGGGAGGTAGGGAGGGGATAGGTCAGTCCGGGAAAGACAGACAGGTCAAGGAGGTGGAATGAGGTGGTAGGTAGGAAATGGAGGCGTGGCTTGAGGTGGGAGGAAGAGATGGGTGAGAGGAAGAACAGGTTAGGGAAGCAGAGACAGGCTGGGCTGGTTTTGAGATGCAGTGGGGGGAGGGGACGAGCTGGGCTGGTTTTGGGATGCAGTGGGGGAAGGGGAGATTTTGAAGCTTGTGAAGTCCACTTTGATACCATTGGGCGGCTGGGGTCCCAAGCGGAATATGAGTTGCTGTTCTTGCAACCTTCGGGTGGCATCATTGTGGCACTGCAGGAGGCCCATGATGGACATGTCGTCTGAGGAATGGGAGGGGGAGTTAAAATGGTTCGCAACTGGGAGGTGCAGTTGTTTATTGCAGAACACCTCCGCTCGGTTTGCAAAGTGGTCCCCAAGCCTCTGCTTGGTTTCCCCAATGTAGAGGGAGCCACACCAGGTACAATGGATACAGTATACCACATTGGCAGATGTGCAGGTGAACATCTGCTTAATGTGGAAGGTCATCTTGGGGCCTGGGATAGGGGTGAGGGAGGAGGTGTGGGGGCAAGTGTAGCATTTCCTGCGGTTGCAGGGGAAGGTGCCGGGTGTGGTGGGGTTGGAGGGGAGCGTGGTGCGGACAAGGGAGTCACGGAGACAGTGGTGTCTCCGGAAGGCAGACAAGGTTGGGGATAGAGAAATGAAAAACCTCACAAGGAAACTTCCAGATGTTTACCATGTACAGTTCACCCTCGACTGATGATTCAGCACTTATTCTTGTTGAACAACAGTGGAGGAAGCACTGAGATTGGCAAAGGTGCAAAATGTACTCTGGATGGGGAATTTCAATGTCCAGCACCAAGAGTGGCTTGGCATCAGAAACACTATCCATCTGGTTGGGTCTGAACAGATGTAGCTGCTGGACTGTGTCTGTGGCAGATAGTGAGAGAATCAATAGGGCGGAAAGACATAATTAACCTCATCCTCACCAATCCGCCTCCTTCAGATACATCTGGCCATGACAGTATCAATAACAGGGATCACCTCCACCCAGCCCTGCCGAATCTTCACCATCGCCCCCATACCTCCCCCTTACTGAAGGCGAATGATCAGTCCTCAGTAAAGGACTCACCTTTGTCTCTCTCCACCCACACATCAACAAATACTACTCACGATTGGATACTGAGCAGTTTTTCCGCCGCCTCTGCCTCCACTTCTTTAACCGTGAGTCTAATCCTCTCTCTACTGAAGCTTTCTCCCACTTCCAACACACCCCCTCCTCCTGGACACCAGCCCAAGGCCTCCTAACCTCCCTCGACCTCTTCATCTCCAATTGTGATCAAGACATCGATTGCCTCAAACTCTCCATCCTTCTCACCCACTCCAACCTCTTCCCCCACAGGACGTACAGTCTTCTGGTCCCTCCGCTCCAATCCCAAACTCACCATAAAACTTGCAGACATGGTAGGCGCAGTTGTAGTATGGCGTACTGACCTCTACATCGCCAAGGCCAGGCGCCTGCTCTCTGGCACCTCCTCCTATTGCGCCCTTGGTCATGACGCCACCCCCGAGCACTAAACCATCATCTCCCAAACCATCCACAACCTCATTATCTCAGATGACCACCCACCAACAGCCTCTAACCTCATCACTCCCCAACCCCACACCACCCGCTTCTATCTCCTTCCCAAAATCCACAAACCTGACTGCCCTGGTTGACCCATTGTCTCCACCTGTTTCTGCTCCAAAGTTATCTTCATCTATCTGGACTCCATTTGCTCCCCTTTGGTCCAGGAATTCCCTACCTACATCTGTGTCACCACCCATGCTCTCCACCTCCTCCAGAACTTCCAATTCCCCGGTCCCTAACACTTCATTTTTACCATGGACATCCAGCCCCTATACACCTGCATTCCCCATGCAGATGGCCTAAAGGCCCTCCGCTTCTTCCTGTCCCACAGGCCTGACCAGTCCCCCTCCACGGATACCCTCGTCCTCATGCTCATCAACTTCTCTTTCAACTCCTCCCACTTCCTATGGACAAAGGGAGTGGCCATAGGTACCCACACGGGCCCAATCTGTGCCTGCCTCTTTGTAGGATATGTGAAGCAATCCCTCTTTCAAAGCTACACTGGCCCTATCCCCCACCTCTTCCTCCGTTACATTGATGACTGTATCGGCGCCGCCTCGTGCTCTCACAAGGAGCTTGAATAGTTCATCCACTTCACCAACACCTTCCACCCCAACCTTAAGTTCACCTGGACCATTTCTGATACCTCGCTCTCCTTCCTGGACCCCGCTGTCTCCATCCCTGGCATTCACCTGGAAACCGATATCCATTTCAAATCTATCAACCCCCACATCTACCTAGATTACACCTCCTCTCACCCACCTTCCTGCAGAAAGGCCATCCCCTATTCCCAATTCCTTCGCTTCCAACGCATCTGCTCCCGAGATGAGGCATTCCACTCCCGGACATCCCAGATGTCCTCTTTGTTCAAGGCGCACAACTTCCCCTCCACAGTAGTTGAAAATGCCCTCGCCCATGTCTCCCATATTTCCCACAACTCATCCCTCACAATCCCGACCCCACAATAACAATCATAACAGAATCCCCCTCGTCCTCATATACCACCCCACCAACCTCCAAATCCAATGCATCATCTTCCGACATTTCCGCCATCTGCAATCTGACCCCACCACCAAAGACATCTTTCCGTCCCCACCCTTATCTGCCTTCCAGAGGGACTACTCTCTCCATGACTCCCTTGTCCACTCCACACTCCCGTCCAGCCCCACCACCCTCTGCACTTTGCCCTGCAACTGAAGCAAGTGCTACACCTACCTTTACACCTCCCCTGTCACCCCCAACCCAGGCCCTAAGAAGACCTTCCACATCAAACAGATGTTCACCTGCACATCTGCTAACGTGGTATACTGCATCTGCTGTTCCCGTTGTGGCCTGCTCTACATCGGGGAAACCAAGCAGAGGCTTGGGGACCGCCTTGCGGAACACCTACGCTCAGTTCACAACAAACAAATACGTCTCCAAGTTGTGAACCATTTCAACTACCCCTCCCATTCCCACTCCTTGGACGACATGTCCATCCTGGGCTCCAGTGCCACAATGACGCCACCTGAAAGCTGCAGAAACAGCATCTCATGTCACTTGGGAACCCTGCAGCCCAAGGGTATCAATGTGGACTTCACAAGCTTCAAAATCTCCCCTCCCCCTACCGCATCCCAAAACCAGCCCAGCTTGTCCTTGCCTCCCTAACCACTCCTCCCACCTCAAGCCCCACCCCCCATCTCCTACCCACCAACCTCATCCCGCCTGCTTCACCTGTCTGTCCTCCTTGGACCGTCCTATCCCCTCCCTAACTCCCCCCCCCTACATTCACCTACACTGGCTGCAACCCTGCCTCTTTGACCTGTCTATCTCCTCTCCACCTATCTTCTCCTTTATCCATCTTCTATCCGCCTCCCCCTCTCTCCCTATTTATTTGAGAATCCCCTTCCCCTCCCCCATTTCACAAGAAGGGTCTCAACCAGAAATGTCAGCTTTCCTGCTCCTCTGATGCTGCTTGGCCTGCTGTGTTCATCCAACTCAACACCATGTTATCTCAGATTCTCCAGCATCGGCAGTTCCTACTATCTCTCCTCAATGACAAGACTCTTTGCTTTTTCCAAAATCACATAATTTGTCAAACAATTTAGCTTGCTGTTTTACGTTGAAGTATAAGTTTTTGGCAATGTTAAAATTTTTGCTATTTTCATAACTATTCGTCTGATTGTTAGTATATGTAAATAAAAACAAAACTATCAACAGAACTAAACTAAGTGCAAACTTTGGGAATATGCTTGGATAAGATATCAAAAATTATGTATCTGGAAATTATTCTGCTGCTTTATTCTGGTTTTCAGACTATTTGAAATCTCTGGATATTTTGATTTGCATCCAAAATGTACCAAATTCATGCAAGGATATACCGACTCCAATAGCTTTGACATCCAGAAAGATAATAAAATAAAATCACATATATACTTTAAATAGATTAATTATACAATTATATGAATATACATTTAGATAAATGTAAACATAGAATCTGATAGCAGCATTAGTAAATGCGTAAAGATATATATAAGAAAAACATTTTAATAAGTTAAAACATAGCAAAATGCAGCAATGACTTGTCAGTCAGGACTCATGAACCTTTCATGTATCTTCTTCCTTAAAGCCATTTTTTCAAAACAACAACATAGGAACCAGCATCCAAAAATTGAATACTTTAAAAATATACAAGAATAAAACAAAAATGCCAAGTTTAAAAGTGCGCATTGATGATTAGGTTTTTTGTAAGTTACCTCTCCTCTGTTTTACTGAATGGCACACAGACAACATCCTTGTGCTGGAGAACATCACAGTACACTTGGTTGACTGATACTGAAGTAATTTTACCATTTTGTAGCTGACTGGGTAATTTGACAACATGATCCCGCACTTTACAACCCTGGGTAAAACAAAATATAGAAGGACAGCTTGTTAAATCAATTATAGTTTGCATGACCATTCTGACCCTCAGAAAATTCAAGCTCCACTCAAATAATATTTTTTTTTGCAGAATTCTCTGAAAATATCCAAGAGTATATTGTTCTTTTAAACAATCTGCCCCAGGATACATCATTTTGTTCAATGATGAGCAATATTTATTGAAACATGCCTACTGCTGCAGACGACTGCCTAAGTTTCTGCAATGGTTAAATTAATAGAAAGAAATATGTTTGGCCATCTTATGTATATGAACATAGCAATCTCTTGTCAAGGTCCTGATGAATTATTATTGACTTTTCTTTTGGAAATTTAGTCCCCAGAAACAATTAGGCGTGGTGACAGTGATTGGCACAAGAGATGCAAAACTTGTTGTCATAGCGAGTTTTGAGAAGATTTGTAGCTCAGGTAGAGGTTCTGGATGTGAGTTTGCTTGCTGAGCTGGAAGGTTCGTTTTCAGACGTTTCATCACCATTCTAGGTAACATCATCAGTGAGCCTCCGACGAAGCGCTGGTGTTATGTCCCGCTTTCTATTTATCTGGTTAGGTTTCCTTGGGTTGGTGATGTCATTTCCTGCGTTGGTGATGTCATTTCCTGTTCTTTTTCTCAGGGGATGGTAAATTGGCTCCAAATCAATGTGTTTGTTGATGGAGTTCCGGTTGGAATGCCATGTTTCTAGGAATTCTCGTGCATGTCTCTGTTTGGCTTGTCCTAGGATGGATGTGTTGTCCCAATCAAAGTGGTGTCCTTCCTTCTCTGTATGTAAGGATACGAGTGATAGTGGGTCATGTCGTTTTGTGGCTAGTTGATGTTCACGTATCCTGGTGGCAAGCTTTCTGCCAGTTTGTCCAATGTAGTGTTTGTCACAGTTCTTGCAAGGTATTTTGTAGATGACGTTTGTTTTATTTGTTGTCTGTATAGGGTCTTTTAAGTTCATTAGCTGCTGTTTTAGTGTGTTGGTGGGTTTGTGGGCTAGCCTGATGCCAAGAGGTCCGAGTAGTCTGGCAGTCATTTCGGAAATATCTTTGATGTAGGGGAGAGTGGTTATGGTTTCTGAGCCCGTTTTGTCTGTTTGTTTGGGTTTATTGCTGAGGAATCGGCGGACTGTGTTCATAGGGTACCCATTCTTTTTGAATACGCTGTATAGGTGATTTTCCTCTGTGCTGCAGTGTGTGGTGGCTCGTTGGAATAATGTTCTAATGCAGCTTCGTTTGTGGGTGTTGGGATGGTTGCTCCTGTAGTTCAGTATTTGGTCCGCATGTGTTGTTTTCCTGTCGACGCTGGTTTGAAGTTCCCCATTGGCTGTTCGCTGTACTGTGACATCTAGGAATGGCAGTTTGTTGTTGTTTTCCTCCTCTTTTGTGAATGTTATGCCAGTAAGGGTATTATTGATGGTCTTGAATGTTTCCTCTAATTTGTTTTGTTTAGTGATGACAAAGGTCTCATCCACATAGCAGACCCAAAGTTTGGGTTGGATGATTGGCAGAGCTGTTTGTTCGAGTCTCTGCATTACTGCCCCTGCTAAGAACCCTGATATCGGAGATCCCATGGGTGTACCGTTGGTTTGTCTGTAGGTTTTGTTATTGCAAGTGAAGTGGGTGGTGAGGCATAGGTCCACTAGCTTGATGATGTTGTCCTTGCTGCTGAGGTTGGTGGTGTCTGGTGTATGTGTCTTCTGTTCTTTTAATAGTGTCATCAGTGTTTCTTTGGCCAGGTTGATGTTGACGGATGTGAACAGGGCTGTTACGTCAAAGGAGACCATTCTTTCATCCTCTTCTATCTTGGTGTCTTTGATGGTGTTCAGGAATTCTTGGGTGGAGCGAATGGAGTGGTGGGAGTCTTCTACTAGGTGTTTTAGTCTTTGGTGTAGTTCCTTGGCTAATCTGTAGGTTGGTGTTCCAGGTAGCAACACTGGGCCCAGTGTTGCTACCTGGAACACCAACCTACAGATTAGCCAAGGAACTACACCAAAGACTAAAACACCTAGTAGAAGACTCCCACCACTCCATTCGCTCCACCCAAGAATTCCTGAACACCATCAAAGACACCAAGATAGAAGAGGATGAAAGAATGGTCTCCTTTGACGTAACAGCCCTGTTCACATCCGTCAACATCAACCTGGCCAAAGAAACACTGATGACACTATTAAAAGAACAGAAGACACATACACCAGACACCACCAACCTCAGCAGCAAGGACAACATCATCAAGCTAGTGGACCTATGCCTCACCACCCACTTCACTTGCAATAACAAAACCTACAGACAAACCAACGGTACACCCATGGGATCTCCGATATCAGGGTTCTTAGCAGGGGCAGTAATGCAGAGACTCGAACAAACAGCTCTGCCAATCATCCAACCCAAACTTTGGGTCTGCTATGTGGATGAGACCTTTGTCATCACTAAACAAAACAAATTAGAGGAAACATTCAAGACCATCAATAATACCCTTACTGGCATAACATTCACAAAAGAGGAGGAAAACAACAACAAACTGCCATTCCTAGATGTCACAGTACAGCGAACAGCCAATGGGGAACTTCAAACCAGCGTCGACAGGAAAACAACACATGCGGACCAAATACTGAACTACAGGAGCAACCATCCCAACACCCACAAACGAAGCTGCATTAGAACATTATTCCAACGAGCCACCACACACTGCAGCACAGAGGAAAATCACCTATACAGCGTATTCAAAAAGAATGGGTACCCTATGAACACAGTCCGCCGATTCCTCAGCAATAAACCCAAACAAACAGACAAAACGGGCTCAGAAACCATAACCACTCTCCCCTACATCAAAGATATTTCCGAAATGACTGCCAGACTACTCGGACCTCTTGGCATCAGGCTAGCCCACAAACCCACCAACACACTAAAACAGCAGCTAATGAACTTAAAAGACCCTATACAGACAACAAATAAAACAAACGTCATCTACAAAATACCTTGCAAGAACTGTGACAAACACTACATTGGACAAACTGGCAGAAAGCTTGCCACCAGGATACGTGAACATCAACTAGCCACAAAACGACATGACCCACTATCACTCGTATCCTTACATACAGAGAAGGAAGGACACCACTTTGATTGGGACAACACATCCATCCTAGGACAAGCCAAACAGAGACATGCACGAGAATTCCTAGAAACATGGCATTCCAACCGGAACTCCATCAACAAACACATTGATTTGGAGCCAATTTACCATCCCCTGAGAAAAAGAACAGGAAATGACATCACCAACGCAGGAAATGACATCACCAACCCAAGGAAACCTAACCAGATAAATAGAAAGCGGGACATAACACCAGCGCTTCGTCGGAGGCTCACTGATGATGTTACCTAGAATGGTGACGAAACGTCTGAAAACGAACCTTCCAGCTCAGCAAGCAAACTCACATCCAGAACTTGTTGTCATAATCCGAAGTTTGTTTTACTGGAAGAAGTAAACTCACAGGCAGTTCACAAGGACTTGCCAGATAAACCAGTGAATTATGTACTGTCAATTAAAAACATTAAAATAATTACCAAGACAGAATTATTAGATACTACAACAGCACTGTGTACAGATTATCTAAAATACAGTGAATAGCTGATTTTCACAATTTGTTCGTGGGATCTGAATATCACTAATTGTTGACTATACAAAGTGCCTTTGAGAAGTGATTGAATCAATTAAATTTAATGTATTAGGAGTTGAGGAATGTCTTGGTGAGTGGCAGGAGAGGAACTAACAAAGCTATCAGAATACATAGCAGAAATGAACAATGATAAAATATCAGAAGAGAAAATGCAATATACAATGGTAGTGAGATAAAAGCATTGCAGATGAGGCAAGGAGGCCCGAAAAATGAGAAAACTGGGGTAAAGAGTAAGTATCAATGTCAAAAATAATGGAGTCACCATTGACAGTACGTAAATGAAGTCATAAAGCATTCACAACTAAATTTCATTATTAGCTGCAGAGTGATGTAATGCAACAGCAAAAAAAGAGATACAGATAAGTTTGAACAAGTCTGGAAACTTAATATTCATGGCTATAGCACTTTCTGAGGATGAGGAAGGTGGCAGGGTTACTGAGGAAAATCTAGCCCAACTTGATCATATAACAATTTCCAGGTGAGCATTACAGATCATCAAGCTGTTTTCAGAAGAAAACAAAAAGATATGCCAGACAAAACAAAGGAACATTGTGCAATTTTTACTAACCAAATACGCAACAGAAGAAGTCCAACACCAGTGCCTCCACACAATGGAATAATAGTAATACATGCAGTCATAGTGTATGCCACCTTTTAGAATGCATCCAGAAGTGTTCCCTTGATCAATGTGAAGAAAAGCACTGTTCAGAGAAATGTTGCAGGGTAAATAATGGATCTGTAAATATTAGAAAATTCTGGGCAACAATTAACTCAACATGGTTAGGATAAGGAAGAAGAAAAAAATGTGAAGAAAAGATTAGGAAATGTTTGCCAAGATGAGAATGGATTTGTCCCAAAATAATTAGGAAAAAAAGTTAGCAGAAAGATTGAGAGATTAGATCAGTAAGCTACCTTCAGGGAAAAGAAATGTATAAAATTAAAAATAATATGGTGAAAGGGGGAGCATTGACGTATAGGAGGAAGGGTCACTGGACCTGAAATGTTAACTCTGATTTTTTTTCTTCACAGATGCTGCCAGAGTGCTGAGCTTTTCCAGAAACTTCTGTTTTTGTTCCTGATTTACAGCATCTGCAGTTCTTTCAGTCTTTATTGATGTAAAAATTCAATGGATAAATAGAGATTCAATGAAACTGACCTGAAAAAAAGGCAATCCTGAAGTTCATACTAATAATGTTCATGAACATGTCAATAGGGAGGTGAAAAAAGAGAGATTAGAAGGGGAGCAAAAAAATATTAATAACAGCCTTACTATTAGAGGGAGAACATCTGAAAGCAATAAAGCAAAAGACTAAGTAGTGCATGGAACCATTTCAAAGTGAAGGAGCAACTCTGACTCCAGAGAATGAAAGAATTGCAAAGATGCTTTTCCTTATATACATTAATGATTGAGATGAAGAAACTGAAGGCATTCTGGCTATGTTTGCACATGATACAAAGACAGGTGGAGGGACAGGTTGTATTGAGGTGGTGGGCAGGCTGTAGAAGGATTTAGACAGTTTACAAGAGTGGGCAAAGAAGTGGCAGATGGAATACAACATGGAAAAGTGTAAGGTCATGCGCCTTGGTCAGAAGAATAGAGGCTTGGGATATTTTCTAAATGGTGAGAAAATTCAGAAAGCTGAAGTGATAAAGGACTTGAGAGTCCTAGTCCAGGATTCTCTTAAAGTTAATTTGAAGGTTGAATTGGTAGTTAGGAATGCCAGTGCAATGTTGGCATTTTTTTTCAAGAGAATTAGAATATAAAAGCAGGGATGTACATCTGAGGCTTTATAAGGGTCTGATCAGACCACACTTAAAATATTGTGAGCAATTCTGGGCCCCGTATGTCAGGAAGGATGCACTGGCCCTGGAGTGGGTCCAGAGGAGGTTCACGAGAATGATTGAAGGAATGAAAGGCTTAAAATGTGAGGAACGTTTGAGCACTCTGGGTCTATACTCAATTGAATTTAGAAGCTTGAGGGGGAATATAACTGAAACTTTCGGAATACTGAATGGCCTGGATAGAGTGGACGTTGAGAAGATATTCTCACGAGCAGTAGAGACTAGAATCCGAGAGCACAGCCTCAAGGTAAAGGGAAGACCCTTTTTAAAGGGAGAGGAGGAGAAACTTCTTCAGCCAGAAAGTGGTGAATCTATGGAATTCATTGCCACAAAAGACTGTGGAAGCCAGATTATTCAGTATATTTAAGACAGAGATAGATAAGTTCTCAATTGTTAAGGGGATCAAAGATTATGGGGAGAAGGTGGGAGAATGGGATTGAAAAACTTATCAGCCATGATTAAATGATAAAGTAGACTCGACGGGCCAAATGGCCAAATTTCTACTCCTATATCTTCTGATCTTAGGTTTGTTTGGCTTTGCTACTTAAATAGTAATTTGAGCATATAGATATATCACAGAAAGATACAGAACTATTGTTAGGCACAAAAGCAGCAAAACAATTAGTTTGAAAAGGCACAAGAATATACATTCAAGAGCAAAAATACAAAGAAAAATTTATACAAAATAACCTTATAGAAATATTGGGCCTTATGTTGTAAAAATAATAGTGGCTATGCTGATATTAGCATGTAAATTTTGCAAGACCTCAGGTGAAAAACAGATACTCGTTTAAAAGCCAAGACTGAAAAATTGCTTTTAGCTTCTTTGGCCTCCCCTTAGAATTGCAAGGCCTTTTGCTGCTTGCCTCACCATCGACAAAGTCACAAAAATTAAATTCATACACTGAGTTTTGGACAGTCTCATTTATGGTAAAATGGACGAGTATAAGGCAGTCATATGACTTAGTGGCTCAGTGGTTAGCACTGCTGCCTGTCAGCACCAGGGACCCAGGCTCAATTCTACCATGTTGGCACATTCTCCTTGTATCTGTGCAGGTTTTCTCTGGTTGCTATGGGTTCCTCCTACAGTCCAAAGATGTGCATAGTAGGTGGATTGACCATGCTCAAATTCAGAATTGAAGGCGGCTCCCGGCCCAAAATGTTAGCTTTCCTGCCCCTCTGATGCTGCCCAGCCTGCTGCGACCATCCAGCTTCACACTGTTACCTCTGACTCTGGCATCAGCTGTTCTTACTATCTATAGGTGAGTTGATGGTGCATTCTTAAAAGAAAGGACCAGAGAGTGACCTTTCTCAGGCTTCCGGCAAAAAAGGAGGGATAGCACCTCTATCAGTGTCCTCCTTTCAGCATATGGTGCTACTTTATTTGGTCTGTTCCCACGGGCGCTCCCTGCTGCTTGGCATTTTTAACAACATCCCCTTCTCTGTCCACATACAGGCCTCAGGTCCCAGCCCTGACATCCCATAGTTACTTGTTCCTTGACTCTGGAACTCAGGCTTTGGAAAATTGCTTGCAGTCCCAATCCTGTTCTCTACAGCTTCTGGCACTGTTAGGACTAGAGAGCTGCTATCCAATCATATTGGCTGGCAGTTCTCTGAGGCAGGAGTTCCTCTCAATTGAGAAACAGAATTCCCGTCTTCAGCCAACTGATGTCATGTGGGAAATTAAATTATAACGTCATTGAATCATACAGAATGATGGAAACAGACCCTTCAGTTCAACCAATCCATGCCAAACATAATCCCAAACTAAACCAGTCTCAACTGCCTTACTCCTGGCCTATATCCCTACAAACCTTTCCTATTCATGTACCTATCCAAAAACCTTTTAAAACATCGTAATTGTGTTCACATCCATCACTTCCTCTGGAAGTTCAGTCCACATGCCACTCACCCTCTGTGTAAAAAAAATTGCCTCACATGTCTTTTCTGACTCGTTCTCCTCTCACCTTAAAAATATGCCCCTTTCTCTTGAAATCCCCCATTCTAGGGAAAAGACAACTACCATTAACTCCATCTGTGCCTCTCATCATTTCGTAAACTTCTGTAAGGTTGCCTCTCAATCTCCAATGCTCCAGTGAAAAAGCCCCAGTCTATTCAGTTTTTCTTTATAACTCAAACCTTCTATACCCGGCAACATCCTGGTAAATCTCTTCTGAACCCTCTCCAGCTTAATAATATCCTTCCTATAACTACGCGGCCAGAACTGGATATAGGAGCAGCCACTATTAGAAGCAATCATTCTCCAACAACTCTTCAAGTGCTGGATCTGGATATTGCAGAAGCATGTGACCTAATTTTCCAATCCTGGACTTGGTGTGATGCCAGAGAACTGGAAAATTGCAAGAGTTACACATTTGTTCCTTCAAAGGGCCAAGACAGACACAATGGATTGAATGGCCACCTTCTGCCCTGTAACTATTCTATGACTGGATGATCAGTCGGGAGTTTCACCTATCAGGTATTTAAATAGACTTTTAAAAAAAACTCGTGTTTACTTTTATTTTACTGTTCCTTAATTTTATTCTCCCATTCAATATTTTCTCTCCTTTTTCCATGCCTGATTTGGCACTGAATATAATAACTTGATCTCTTACTTTCCTTTCAGTTTTTCCATTACTCACTTCATAATCCTAAAATCTGACTAGTTAACTAGATACATAAATGGTTGTAATGTTCACTGAGGACCTAGATGCCATGTTTCCCTTACCATTACCAGCTCATATTTTCAGCAACTTAGCCGACAAACTAGAATATAAAGGCAGGTTTATTCAACAGCACTGACTGACTTCAAACAAATAAAAATCATCTACGTCAAAGGGTTAGCAACATAAAATTATCACACAGAGGACTAGGAGAAACGTCTTCATCCGATGTGTGCAAGAGTGGGATCTTTATTACAGGAGTCTAAGCAGAAAACATGCATTACAAATTACAGTTCTCTATCAGCGTCCCCAATGACTTTATCAAACCCGAGGTCTTTTTTGGGTTGGGGGGGTGGGGGTGCGTGGGTCTTGTGCATCTGCATTCTCTCTGAATGCAGCTTTCCACACTGGGAAAAGCATTTGTGTGGGCATTCTGATTGCACTAGAGCAATCAAAATTGATGTTGGCTTGATATCACTCAACTTTCCTGGTAGACTAGATGGTTTATATACAAACTTGGTTTCTGCAGGTCCATTCAATGTATTCAGTCATCACTTACTGAAGTATAGCTGCAAAATATTCAGCACTAACCTTAATAAAAGATCGAAGCACCAGAATGTAGGTTAGACAATGTAGAATAATTTCTGCCATTGTAAACTTAAGTATTGTGGATGTCTTTTCCATTTGTTTGTTTTTGGATAGGAATACTACTGGCAAGGTCATCGTTTGTTGCTCTTTCCAGATTTCCACTGAAAATGTCATGCTCAGCCAGAGAACTTTGGGAACTTGGACATGAGTTACATACCACGGAATTTCCAGCCTCTGAAGGGTTCTTGTCACAGTATTCACATGGCTGGTCAATGGCGAGCCAGAGGATGTTGATGTTGAGGGAATTCACCAATGTTACTGCTATTGAATTTCAGGGAGAAGTAGTCAGGTTGCCTTTTTGTAGATCATTACCTTGATCCAGTTTGGCGTGAATTTTACTTGCTACTCACTATCCCATCATCCAAAACATTATCCAAGCAGTGCCTCTGGGTCAGCAGCAATAATAACGGAATGGATTAAAGGCCGCAGAAAAGGAAAATTCTGCACAATGACTCTAACCTGTAGACGGATTCCTCCATGCACACCGATACAAGGCTGACTGATAATATAACCAATACATGTAGTTTTTCAGGATATATCCTCATCAGCATTGTACCTCAACCAGTCATTGCAGTTTTCTGCAACCTCACCTCTGGTAAGCTGCCACATATACTAGCCTTTACCCCAGATAGTTTGAAGAGCACACAGCCTACTGTTCCTCCCAGCCTTCATCCCAATTCTATACTTGACTCCAAGGTAGGTACAGTGCTCCCAGTATCTGAGCTTGTAGTTACGTTAAGAAGATATTTTATATTTGATATTGCTTGGAATATTAAAATTTGAGGGATTTATTTCAAATTTTGTGGAAATGCCTAGAGTGGTTTCTTTGGAAGAGATCATTGAAATTTCCCTATGGACATAGTTTTTTTTTAAAAAGACAAGGCTTTCTGTAAATGACACAACTAGTGAGACATGTAGGCTTCACTGTAGGTTTCTGTTGTGACTCTTCTGGAATAGTTATAGCCTTGAAGAAGTGCTTTTCTTTAATCTAGCTAAGTTGGAAGGAAGTCTGATAAGAACAAGCAGAGTTGAAGGGAGATTGTTAAGAACAAGGTGCTAGCTGATCTCTTATTTCTGAGAACAAAATCCTCTTTGTGAGTTCACAGCGAAACCTATTTGTTCTTTAGAAAACATAATTGAAGAAACATCTCAATTTTGCATTTCCTGTCCATGATTAGTGACTTGAACATGCCAGCCAGAGCAATGGACAGGAACATTCTAAATTTCATCCTTCAAGCTTAACCCATTACCTAGTTATATTTTTCAGAAGGCCAATCTCTGTAGAGAAATTCATTTTTTAAAATCTTTTCCTGAGAGAGAGATGGAGTGAAAGAGTGTCTGTGTTTCTGTATATTTTTTGGGGATATTTATGACCCACTGTGTATGTTAGTCAATAAAGTTGTAGTAATTGGTCAAGTTTTAGTGTGTTTAAGAAACCTGGTTGATGGATCCTGTTGTTTAAAATGTTAAATAAATTATTTCATTAGTCATCTTGGTAAGTCAAAGAAGTATTTTGTTTTATGTTATTACTTATTAACTAGTTGGACTAGTACAAAAGTGCATTCCTCCAACCTCGAATGTAACACA
This sequence comes from Stegostoma tigrinum, assembly GCF_030684315.1. NCBI lineage: Eukaryota > Metazoa > Chordata > Chondrichthyes > Orectolobiformes > Stegostomatidae > Stegostoma > Stegostoma tigrinum. Next base: position 41,288,752 of record NC_081362.1, read on the forward strand.
ACATGTATCAGGTCAAGTCATGAAACCTGGTGTGATACTGGTTTTGTTGAAATATGTAAAGGTGGGTTGAAGTATCTGGATGTTAGGCATGAATTCTGAGTGTTAAGGGCTGATCATGAGCAAGTAATAAGGGTGCCTGTGTTGATCAGCTTTAAATGCTGGTGGTGTGCTGGAAGATGCCAAGTGGAGATACACTTGCCGTCCTTGACCATTATGTTGTTAGACATCTTGTGGAATGACAAACTCTTGCCCCTTAGTTGAGAATGAAGCTTGCTGGCCACCTGTTCCCAAACCTTTCTGAAGGTGGTCCTTGAGAACCTTTCATCTTGCACAAAGCACTATAGTGTCCTTCTCAAATTCATTTTAATGACTAAGGACTTGAACAGCACATCCATGTACATGGGAACCCTCTCTCTGCCTTAACATTTCACTTTTCTTTTTCAAAACAGCAAAAATAGCATCCAGCAGTAGCCCAGCTCAGTCAATGTAGTTCCCTTTCAAAAGAAACAGAATCCCCTTAAAATGAGCCAAGCTAGTTGCAGCATTTGCTACATTTATCTGCTTCTAGGCCCTTGCTGAGTGCTCAAAGCTAGCAGTATCGATCCAACTCTGACCAACATTACAAATAAATAAACGAGGCTCTACCTCTATGGAAACAGGTCCAACACAGGCACCCTTATTACTTGCCCGTGATAGGTTGCAAAAAGAACCCATGAAAAATACCACAGACCATTTTTTAATCCTGCATGTTATGGAGAAACAGGTTTAGATATAAAGGAGAATAGAATTGAAAATGCCTAGGCAGGCAACTGAACCTTCGCCGTGCTAAACGTATACGGCTTAAAATATTTCTGATGTTGTATTAATCATATATACCTAAATATTTTGTCTATTTTCTTCATACTTACAGTATTCGTTTGAAGAGGATCAAACCGTAGGACTTTCTGCTTACAACAAGGATAGTATCCAATTCCTGGAGTGGTCAACTGGTTGTTTATTGAAGGATACACCACTTGTTCTGGGTGGTACTGGCAGTGGGAGAGCTCAGTGCATTGAAAAACCTGAAACAAATTGAAATGGTAGCAATAGCAATATCAATTTTTTTTTGTATATTGCCATATTTGGAAAATAACTTTTGGAGATTGAATATTTTGACTTCACACAAATTCATTCATCTTTCTAATTTACTTCAATTGGAATTCTGCAGTGAATTAATTATTATATAAAACAAACAGACTTGTTCCAGTAAAAGAAGTAACTTAAAAAAAAATCAAAAAGAAGTGTACAGCAAATGTTGAGGCTGAATAAATTATATCCATGTTCTCTGGAGTTTAAAGAAATTAGAAGTTACGTCATTGAAATATTCAAGATTATGAAGGTTAGATAAATTTTCATTATTATTCTTTCACAGGATGTGGGAGTTACCAATTAGCCAGTATTTACTGTCCATCTCTAACTGGCCTCGAAGGTGATGGCTAGGCACATTCTTGAAATACTGCAGTACATATTGTATGGCAGCACTCAGTGCACTGGGAAGGGAATTCCAGGAAAGTGAAAGAACAGCAATTTAGTTCCAAGGCAAAATGGTATGAGCTTTGAAAGGAATTTGGAGATGGTGGTATTCCCCAGAACCTGTTGTTATCCTACTCCTAGGTAATAGAGGCCATAGATGGGAATGCTGCTGTCAAGGAGCTTTGGTGAGTTTCTGCATTGCATTGAAGTAAATAGTCCACACTAATATGACTGTGTGTTAGTGGTGGAGGGAACAAATGTTTGAGGTGATAAAAGGGCTGTTTTGTCAAAGATGATATCAAATTTCACGTGTGTTGCTGCAGTAGCGCTCATTGTGGACAGTATTCACAATTGTGCGTTGCAGACAGTGGGCAGACCACACAATTCCCAGCCTCTGAACTCCTTTTAACTATGACAGCATTTATGTGGTGGGGCCTTTACAGCTTCTGGTAATTGGTTTCCCCATGATATTGACAGTGGGGGATTCAACAATGACAATGCGGGTGAATGTCAAACGGAGATAATTAGGCTTGGTCTTGTTGAATATGACAGTTGTGTAATGGCCCAAACTGTCAGCCTAAGCCTGAATGTAGTCCAAGCCTTGATGAGTATGGACACTGAATTGGCTTCAGTCTCTGAGGTGATGTGAACGTTGCTGAAGCTTTGTTCAATCATTAATAAATATGTTCAACTCTGACCATATAATGGAGGACATGTTAATGAAACAGCTGAAGCTGGTTGGGCCAGGACACTAATGAGAGAAACTGCCATAGCATTACTCCACGAATGATTGATTTCCAGCAATATTCTTTAGTGCAAGGTATGACTCCAACAGGTGGAAATTGACTAAGCACCCTGCATTTCATGTTTTGCTTGGACTCATTGATATTATGGATGTAAGTTTGCTCACTGAGCTGGAAAGTTCGTTTTCAGATGTTTCATCACTTTTTTTTTATTTGAAAAAATATACTTTATTCATACAATGTACAAAAAATAAAACATTTATACACCTACCCAGTCATGCAAGCCACTCCGGGTTACCCGGGGGTACGTACACCAACTAAAGGAAAAAACAAAAGAGAGAAAAAAAAACAAAGCAAAGAAACCGCCCCGGCAGTCGTCAACCTGCACAGTCCCAGTTGGCCCCCTGACCAGTTGGGGAAGGCGCCAGCTGGGCCCAGTTACCAGATAGGGCCCTTTTTTCTATTCTGGACGAGGGGTTTCATACCGTGGTCTTTCCCCACCGCACCTTGGCGGTGGCTGCCCCAAGCTTTAGCGCGTCCCTTAGCACGTAGTCCTGGACCTTGGAGTGCGCCAGTCTGCAACACTCGGTCGGGGTCAGTTCTTTCAGCTGGCAGACCAGCAAGTTGCGGGCAGACCAAAGAGCGTCTTTCACTGCATTGATGGTCCTCCAGGCGCAGTTGATGTTGGTCTCGGTGTGCGTCCCCGGAAACAGCCCGTAGAGCACGGAGTCCCGCGTCATGGAGCTGCTCGGGATGAACCTCGACAAATACCACTGCATCCCCCTCCAGACCTCCTGCGCATAGGCACACTCCAGAAGGAGGTGATCGACAGTCTCGTACCCCCCGCAGCCACCTCGAGGGCAGCGTGCGGTGGTGCAGAGATTCCGGGCATGCATAAAGGATCTCACTGGCAGAGCCCCTCTCACCGCCAGCCAAGCAATGTCCTTGTGCTTGTTTGAAAGTTCTGGCGATGAGGCATTCTGCCAAACGACTTTGGCAGTCTGCGTGGGGAACCACACGACGGGATCCACCCTCTCCTTTTCCCGAAGGGTCCCGAGGATACTACGTGCTGACCACTGCCTGACGGCCTTCTGGTCAAAGGTGTTTCCTTTCAAAAATTTCTCCACGAAGGACAGGTGGTACGGAACGGTCCAACTACTCGGAGCGTTCCGCGGCAACGAGGCCAGGCCCATCCTTCGCAACACCGGGGACAGGTAGAACCTCAGTAAGTAGTGACACTTGGTGTTTGCGTACTGAGGGATCTACACACAGCTTGATGCAGCCGCACACAAAGGTAGCCGTCAGGGCAAGGGTGGCGTTCGGTACGCCCTTTCCCCCATTTCCCAGGTCTTTGTACATGGTGTCTCTGCGGACCCGGTCCATCCTCAACCCCCAAATGAAGTGGAAGATGGCCCGGGTGACCGCAGCGGCGCAGGTCCAGGGAATAGGCCAGGCCTGCGCCACATACAACAGTACCGAAAGCCCCTCGCACCTGACAACCAGGTTCTTAGCCGCGATGGAGAGGGACCGGAGTGTCCACCTGCCCAGCTTCTGCTTCAATTTGGCGATACGCTCCTCCCAAGTCTTAGTGCATGCCCCAGCTCCACCAAACCAAACACCCAGCACCTTCAGGTAGTCTGTCCTGACGGTGAAGGGGATGAAGAAGCGGTCGTCCCAGTTCCCGAAGAACATGACCTCGCTCTTACCCCTATTGACTTTGGCACCCGAGGCCAGTTCAAACTGGCCGCAGATGTCCAATAGTCTACTCACCGACCGACAATCGGTGCAGAAGACGGCGACATCGTCCATGTACAGGGAGGTCTTGACCTGAAGGCCTCCTCTGCCTGGGATAGTCACGCCCTTCAGGCTCACGTCCTTCCTGATGGAGGCGGCGAAGGGCTCCACACAGCACACGAACAAGGCAGGAGAGAGTGGACAGCCCTGCCTGACTCCAGATCTAACAGGAAAACTGTCTGATTCCCACCCGTTGATCGAGACTGCGCTAACGATGTTGGCGTACAGCAGCCGGATCCAATTGCGGATGCCCTCCCCGAACCCCAATTTGGAGAGGACGTCCCTCATGTAAGCATGAGACCCTGTCGAAGGCCTTCTCCTGGTCCAGGCTGACGAGGCAGGTGTCCACCCGCCTGTCCTGTACGTAGGCGATCGTATCCCTGATGAGCGCGAGGCTCTCAGCGATCTTCCTGCCCGGCACAGCACAGGTTTGGTCAGGGTGAATCACTGACTCCAGGACAGACCTGACCCGGTTGGCAATGACCTTGGCCAGGATTTTGTAGTCCACGTTCAAAAGTGAAATGGGACGCCAGTTCTTAATTTCTTCCCTCTCCCCCTTCCTCTTGTAAATGAGGGTGATGATGCCCTTCCTCATGGACTTGCACATTTCCCCTGCCCGAAGCGCACTATCGTACACCTCCAGCAGGTGCTGGCCGAACAGGCCCCACAGAGCGGAATACAGCTCGACCGGTAAGCCGTCGCTTCCAGGAGTCCTATTCCTCTGCAAGGACTTGAGGGCTCTGGCCAGCTCGTCCAGGATATTGGCCGGTCCAGCCACTCCCTCGTGCCGTCGTCTAAGACCTGCGATAGACGACAGGAACGACGCGGAGGCCGTGCTGTCCGTGGGCTTCGTGTCGTACAGTCCGGCATAGAAGGATCTGCTGATCCTCAAAATGTCGGGCCGAGACGACGTCACCGAGCCGTCGTCCTCCTTCAGCCGGCTAAGCACAGAGCTCTCTTTGTGCACCTTCTGAAAGAAGAAACGCGAGCATGTCTCGTCCTGCTCCACGGAGCGGACCCTGGACCGGAAGATTATCCTGGAGGCCTCCGCAGCGAAGACCGAGGCTTTCAGGCCCCTCACCTCGCGGAGGTCCTCCGTGACATCGACCCCCATCAACTGCAGAAGGAGCAGGTTCTGCACCCTTTTCTGGAGTCGCGACAGCTTTCCCCGCCTCTCTCGTGCCTTCTGAACACCCTTGAGGACAAACAACCTCTTGATGTTCTCCTTCACTGTCTCCCACCAGTCACCAGGAGACTCGAAGAGGGGTTTCACGGTTCTCCAACCGGCGTACTCCCTCTTAAGCTCCTTGACGTTCTCTGGGGTCAACAGAGTTGTGTTCAGCTTCCACGTCCCCTTGCCAGCCGGCTGGTCGTCCTGTAAGTGAAAGTCGGCCAGCAGGAGGCAGTGGTCAGAGAAGAACACCGGCTCGACGCCGGTGGACCTGACCGAGAACGTCCGTGACACAAACAGGAAGTCTGTCCTTGAGCGGATAGACCCGTCTGGCCGCGACCAGGTGTACCTCTGCTGCGCTCCGTCTGCAGGGGTGCTGAAGACGTCGAGCAGCTTGGCGTCCTTCACCGTGCCCATCAGGAATCCGGACGTGACGTCCAGTTGACTCCCCCCACCCGCTGTCCCCACGCCGGATCTTCCATCTGCACCAATGATGCAGTTGAAGTCTCCGCCTAGGATGACCGGCCTGGACGTGGCCAGCAGGGGTAGAAGCCGCTGCAGGACGGCCAACCGCTCACTCCGTACCGCTGGGGCGTACACGTCGGTCAGCCTCAGGGGAGCATTCCTGTAGGTGATGTCAGCCACTAGGAGGCGCCCCCCCACCACCTCCTGAACTTGAGAGATGGTGAAGTCGCGCCTCCGCAGCAGAATAGCCAGGCCCGAGGAGCGACAGTCGTTACCCCCCGACCAGATCGAAGGCCCACAGGTCCAGGCGCCGGACCATTTCCCGTACCTGCCGAGGTGCGGTATCCCGCACTCCTGCAGAAACAGGAGGTCCGCCTTGATGGTGGTCAGGTAGGCCAACGTGGACACACATCTCGCGGTTGACTTGACGCTGCGCACATTAATGCTCGCAACTCGTACCCCCATTGTGGGCAGTGACCGCAGTACCCTCCCCAAGTCCAAGGTCCAGCCCCTCCATCTGTCCCTTCATGCCCATTGCCCGGGCTAACTGCTGGACGCTCTCCGGGCTCAGGAAACCGTCCATGCTGCCTTCCGGGTGGCATCCCCCCGTCAGGGGTGCGGAGGCAGGAGGGTCCGGCTCTGGGTCAGGCTGGGGACGCGCTGTTTCCTCCTTCCCGCCTGGAAGTTCCGGGGGGCCCTCCAGTGCTCCAGCGGCACTTGACTGGGTGTCGGAGGGAGCCTCAGGATGCCTCCCGTCACCTGGAAGCGGGGTGCTGCTTTCCTTCCCCCTCGAGACCTTCAACTTCTGCTTCGGGTGGGCCCTCTCCGAATCCTCCTCGTCAGAGGAGCTCTTATAGCCCGCCTGTAGCTGCCTCTTCCCACCTGATGGTTGCGGTTCCTGGGCCCGTCGACGCACCTTCCTCCTCGCTTTCCGGACTGTTGTCCACTCCCCTGGGTCGCCTGTTGCCGCCTCCATTGGCTCCGGGTTGTCGGGTGGGGGGGAAATCGGAGCCTGTAGGGGTGCTTTGCTGGCCTCGGGCCCATCCTGCAGGGCTGAGCCCTCCTGCACGGCCTGGCCCTCCTGCACATTAGTGGGGTCCTTGCTGGGCCCTGGTGCCTTCCTCTCCTCCGGGGGGGCTGGCCCCGCATTTTCCCTGCCGGCGACCTGGGCGTAGGTGGTACCCCGCCGCGGGCATACCCTATAGAAGTGGCCCGCTTCCCCGCAAAGGTTGCGGCTTCTCTCTCGTGGGCAATCCTTTGCAAGGTGTCCCTCCTCCCTGCAGATGGTGGCTTTGCAGTCAGCCGCCATGTGACCTGACCTACCACAGGCATGACAGACTTTAGGTTGCCCTGCATAGGTCAGGTAGCCCCTGCTCCCACCGATCGCGAAGCTGGACGGTGGGTGTGCGACATTCCCGTCTGCGCCCATCCTCAGCGTCACCTTGACCTGCCTCTTACTCGTCCAGATGCCAAAGGGGTCCACGATGTCAGTTAGGTCCCCTTCCACCTTCACATACCTTCCGAGGAAGGTCAGGACATCAACTGCTGGCACATGCGGGTTGTACATGTGTACAGTCACCATACGGCTCCTCTGTGCTGGCATCACAAACAGCGGGACAGCGGTCAATACAGAGAGGGGGCCCTCACCTCCTTTCTCCTTGAAAACCACCAGGAAGCGCTCGCAAAGCTTGGCACTCCGGAAGGTCACATCGTAAAAACCTCCCGGGGAAATCCTGCAGGCAGTAAATGTCCGCAGCAGCAAACCCACAACAGTCCAACAGGACCCTCTTCACGAAGAAGGTGCGGTCCACAGGTGCACCTTCATCCACCTTCTTTACAGAAACACGGATGGTGTTCCGAACCCCCTGATCTGGGGCACGAGCACTTGCCGCAGCCATTGTTGCAGGTTGGCTGCTCCCCTGAACCAGCGTTAGGATCCACTGGTCGCAAGGGTGCACAGCCAACCCGACGTCCTCCTTTCACCTCCAAGATAGCACTCTCCTCCTCTCGGTCCACAAGTGAGTGGTTCTTTATTGTGTTCGAGATGTAAGCTAGTTCACTGAGCTTGCCGGTTTGTTCCCAGATGTTTTGTCACCATTCTAGGTAACATCACCAGTGAGGCGCTGGTGTTATGTTCCGCTTTCTATTTATGTGTTTACGTTTCCTTGGGTTGGTGATGTCATTTCCTGTGTTGATGTCATGTTTTCAGATGTTTCATCACCATTCTAAGTAACATCAGTGAACCTCCAGTGAAGCGCTGGTGTTATGTTCCGCTTTCTATTTATCTGGTTAGGTTTCCTTGGGTTGGTGATGTCATTTCCTATTCTTTTTCTCAGAGGGTGGTAGATGGGCTCCAAATCAACGTGTTTGTTGATGGAGTTCTGGTTGGAATGCCATGCTTCTAGGAATTCTCGTGCGTGTCTCTGTTTGGCTTGTCCCAGGATGGATGTGTTGTCCCAATCAAAGCGGTGTCCTTCCTCATCTGTAAGTAAGGATACTAGTGATAGTGGGTCATGTCTTTTTGTGGCTAGTTGATGTTCACGTATCCTGGTGGCTAGCTTTCTACCTGTTTATCCAATGTAGTGTTTGTCACAGTTCTTGCAAGGTATTTTGTAAATGACGTTCGTTTTGCTTGTCGTCTGTATAGGGTCTTTTAAGTTCATTAGGTGCTGTTTTAGTGTGTTGGTGGGTTTGTGGGCTACCATGATGCCATGAGGTCTGAGTAGTCTGGCAGCCATTTCAGAGATGTCTTTGATGTAGGGGGGCGTGGTTATGGTTTCTGAGCACGTTTTGTCTGTTTGTTTGGGTTTGTTGCTGAGAAATCGGCAGACTGTGTTCATTGGGTAGCCGTTCTTTTTGAATATGCTGTATAGGTACATAGAACATAGAACATTACAGCACAGTACAGGCCCTTTGGCCCTCGATGTTGTGCCGACCTGTCATACCGATCTCAAGCCCATCTAACCTACACTATTCCATGTACGTCCATATGCTTGTCCAATGACGACTTACATGTACCTAAAGTTGGCGAATCTACTACCGTTGCAGGCAAAGCGTTCCATTCCCTTACTACTCTCCGAGTAAAGAAACTACCTCTGACATCTGTCCTATATCTTTCACCCCTCAATTTAAAGCTATGCCCCCTCGTGCTCACCGTCACCATCCTAGGAAAAAGGGTCTCCCTATCCACCCTATCTAACCTTCTGATTATTTTATATGTTTCAATTAAGTCACCTCTCAACCTTCTTCTCTCCAATGAAAACAGCCTCAAGTCCCTCAGCCTTTCCTCGTAAGACCTTCCCTCCATACCAGGCAACATCCTAGTAAACTTCCTCTGCACCCTTTCCAAAGCTTCCACATCCTTCTTATAATGTGGTGACCAGAACTGTACACAATACTCCAAAGGCGGCTGCACCAGAGTTTTGTACAGCTGCAGCATAACCTCATGGTTCCGGAACTCGATCCCTCTATTAATAAAAGCTAAAACACTGTTTGCCTTCTTAACAGCCCTGTCAACCTGGGTGGCAACTTTCAAGGATCTGTGTACGTGGACACCAAGATCTCTCTGCTCATCTACACTACCAAGAATCTTACCATTAGCGCAGTACTTTGCCTTCTGGTTACTCCTACCAAAGTGCATCACCTCACACTTGTCTGCATTAAACTGCATTTGCCACCTCTCAGCCCAGCTCTGCAGCTTATCTATGTCTCTCAGCAACCTACAGCATCCTTCGTCACTATCCACAACTCCACCGACCTTAGTGTCGTCTGCAAATTTACTAACCCATCCTGGAGGAAATGGTTTTTCTCTTCTATTTTGAGTTTGTTTGTCTGCAGCCCCTTTGCAGTATTATGAAGGAGCTGCTGCTCAAGTTTCCCGGAGCGGAAAGGGATGGACAAGTGTAAAGGCTTTGTTCCTGGGCCTGGCCAAAATGGCCATTCACAGGTCCAGACAGTTGGCCAAGGATTGGTTCATTGTTTCTGACTGTCTTGCCCCCTTTTCATGGTTCCATCTGCACCCAGGTATCTCTAGAGCAGCAGCATGAGGTGCTCACTGGGTAAGATGGAGGCTTTTCATGACTCATGGGTGCTGTGACTGCTGGAGGGCATCAACAGTTCGAATAATGTTATTTTGATTTAGTAGTGCTATTTTCTGTTCGACTTTTTAATTTTATGTTTCTTCTGAGTTTTGTGCCCAGGAAAGGGCTGTTTGATTTTCCTTTTGTATTGATTTTGGGCCCCATTGGAAGAACCAAAGGGGACTTTTACCTAAACCCCGCACTGTCCATGTCCCAGGTATACTTGATGGGGTCGGTGTAAGGATATTTTATTTTGAGTTAAAACGAGTTGATTTTGGATTTTGAAACCCTTGTTATTCCTGTCCTGGGAGCATTCATAAAGGACAGAGCAAAGGGGACCTTTTTTTTTAAACAGTTTCCTTTACATTTGAACAAGCCAGGGAAACTATGTTAGAATTCAACCCCCTGTTGTCCCTACCGCAAGAGTAGTTGGTGGGGCTGAATCGGGGGGTGGAGGGGCCATTTTTTTTGTTTATTCATTGATTCTTGTTTTTCCAGAATTGAAGGCACTCTCTTTTTGTTTTGACAGTTAAGGCAACTTTCTCTTCTGGTTAGATACGGTAGAAGAAACTCTTATTTTGTATTTTACCAATGCTGTCACCTACCCAAAAGAGTGTGAGGGAGAGAGTGTCAGGGGGTCTTCACTTCTTTTGTTTCTATCCTTTAAAAAGAGTAGAGTGCATGTATTTTGAGCACTAATATATTTTGTTTATTTTAGATTGTTGGCCACACAGCATGGTAAATAATGTGGCCTCAAAGGTTTGTTCAAGAGCTTTCGAATTTTTTTTTAAGATTAAGGGAAATGTTCATAACTGTAACTGAAAAACTTATAGTTTTGATTTTGCGTGTTAGTCCTGTGAAGACCTGGAACAGGATAGTTACATAGCGCAGTGCTCCTCAGAAGGAAGTGACAGATTTAGTCAATCAGATTATGTTTGAATTAAATGTTGCACCAGAAGCAGTGGGAAGGAAACCCAAACAAAGGTTCGTTAAAGCTGAGTACAGTGAAGTGTGGGTGTGTTAGAGTTTTACTTTAAAAGCTTGTCACAAGACTTAACACCTTAATTTAAGATTCTGGTGTAAGCATTATGAGTTGTGTTTTGGATACTGTACAAAAGTTGTTGTATTTCTTTTCAATTTATAAAGGAACATTTGGGATAAGTGGGATTATTCTTTTACGGGTGTTTAAATTATTTGAATTTGTATAGTATGTGGAAAGTTTATTTTTCTTTTTTAGATACATTCCTTTCATAATAAACTTAGTTTATTGTTAAAAGCAAAATCAACAGCTTTGCATGCTTATGTTTCAGTGAGAACCACTTTATTAAAACCAAAACAAGTAAAATTATGACCTATCATCAAGCCAAGTTCCTTACTGATATCTGACTTGTCCTATTATAAATACATGCTGGGATCAGAACAAGTCCAATATGATTCTTCTTCAAGAAGCATATTGACTCAAAACATTGTGACAGTACTTTGCCTTTGAGAGAGATGTGTTCTGTACTGTTTCTCTTGCAGACAGGTGCTACCTCACTGGTGCCAGGAGTCTACGCCAGAGAGGCAGTTGGTAAACAGCTTGGAGGTAGCCCTGGATGTTTTACTAGACAATAGAAGCATGAGTGGATGGGGTCAGGGCTCACACAGATCCAGGAAGGTTTTTTGTTTTGCTTTCAGTGAAAAAGTTTCTACTGCTGCTGAGCTAGCAGTTTGAGGTCTCTGCTGCTACAGTCTTAAACTCGGGGCTTCCTCTCAGAAATAACAAGAGGCGTACTGTTTCTTTCAGTATTTTGTTCTGCTGGACTGGAGACAGGCAACATGTGAGAACCTTAACTGTTTTGCTAAATTGCCTTACCAAGTGTGTGTTTATGGGATGTTGGCTATATTTGAACAGTTGATGATTAGTGATTAAGTAATACATTATCTTGCTAAATATTTCAATAGAGTTAGAAGTACAGTAATTTTTTAATATTTTAACTGTGACAATAATAAAGTATGTTCTGATTAAAGTTTAGTGTTGGACCAATCAAATCACATCTGGACCACTGCACATTACACTTGCCTTTAAATAAATTTAAAATTTAGGATCTCCTTACTTATATTGGGTCAAGTGTGGGAATAGAGCAGGGGACAGCTGCTCTGATCATAACAACATTAATTGTTTGTCTTTCTGCAAATGCTGCCAGATCTCCTGAGTTTCTCCAACACTTTCAGTTTTTATTTCAGAATTCTACCATCTGCAGTACTTTGCTTTTATTTTGCAGTTTTTAGTTTGTTCGTTATTTTTTCTTTGCTTTTTCTGTTATTGAATAAAAATTAACATTTTCAACTGTCTGAAGGCTTTCCAATATTGGGACACTTCCACAATGAATAATACCAAGAGGCTATGCTACAGTGGACAGAAGGGAGAAAGTAGGACTTCCTCAAACAGGATTCTAACATATGGTTCGAAGGCTGCATAGCCTGAATAGCTCAATTCTTGTCACTTCAGTTATGATGGTAGCCATACAGGTGATGATATAATGTAACATATATTAAAAAAATGCTTCTATTTCCAATGAATCACCACCAGTGTGTTCTCAGAAGCCACTCTTTCTTGTTTTCCTCCCAATACATGATTTGTGGAGGGCTATTCATGACTCGCAGCATTTGACCTGCTGCACAGTTGGGCTTTAAATTTATTGCCAACAGCAGAAATCCCAGAAGGTCCTGTGATTTACGAGTATTTCCACCACTGGTTAGCCCACAATAGTGTGAGTGCAACGCTACAGAGGCAGGTCTGCTTGCAAGTTAAGCAGCAGAGAATTGCACGAGAGAAACCCTCCATGAAACTCTGAAATTGATTGTTAGCCGATTTTTGGTAAAATTCAGACTCAGCTCCAGTTTAACTAAAAAGACGTGCACAGCCTAGTCATATTGCTGTCTTCAGTAGAATACCAGCACCTGTATCTTAACATATGTTCAGGAATACACACTTGATATATTAGGTACGTAGCATAAGGTAGAATGTGGGAGGCCAGCCAGGAATGCATTAGAATAGTCAATTCTGAAGGTATCTACAGCAGCTGCAGAGTTGATGCAGGGCAAAGTCAAACACTGTTGCAGAGGTAAGAGGAGGTTTCATGATGCACAGATTAATTCACACCTTGGATTCAGATACAGTATCCGAGTTGATAACTTCTGTATCAGCTTCAGACAATCGTCAGGAAGGGGAACGGAGACCGTATCTGAGGAGTGGATTTCATGCTGGGGTTAGAAGACAGTGGATTCATATTCCCAATATTTAATTGGAGGAAATTTCTGACAATTTAAAGACAGTGGATCAAGAAGTTGGCTGTCAGAGAACATATGGAAAATGAGCTGTTTTTGGATGATACTGCTGAGGGCAGTGTGTAGGCAAGTAATAGAAAGGGAATGAAGGATTAGATCAAAGAATCACAAAGTACAGAACTGGCCGTTCAGTCCATCAATGTTAAAAATACGTTAACCACCAAAAATATACTACTATTGACACTAATCCCACTTTCTTGCACTAGGCCCATAGCCTTGAATGCTATGACACCAAGTTCTCATTCAAATATTTTTTAAACGTTGTGAGGTTTCACGCCTCAACTACCCTCCCAGGCAGTGCATTCTTGATGCTCACCACCTTCTGGGTTTAAAAAAAAACCTTTTCCTCCAATGCCCTAGAAAAGTCTCATTCTTCACTTTATAATTATGCTCACTTATTATAGTCTCTTCGGCTAAGGGAAATAGCTATTTTCTATTCAACCAATGCATGCTCTTTAATCTTATAGATCTCTATCAGGTTTCCCCTCTACATTCTCTGTGCCAAAGAAAGACAACCAGAGCTTATCCAGCCTCTCTTCATAGCTGAATTGCTCCATTCCAGGCAACAAGCTGGTGAATCTCATTTGCATCCATTCCAGTGCAATCACATCCTTCCTATGTAGTGTGATGATCAGAACTGCAAACAATATTCCAGTTAGGTCCATGAGGGTTATTAGTCCATAGCATCATTTATTTAAAATTTATTTTAAAAAGCTTGTATAATTAGGTTTAAAACAACTCACAATTGAAAGTTATTTATAAAAAATGAGTTTTAAAAAGTATATTTTTTAAAATTTGCCCCATTAACATTCAAGTAAAAATGAAAACTTACTTTTTTGCATCTTGTGCAAGGCAACCAATTTATCGTTCCCCATAAACGCCAGTACACATCTTGCCAAGACTTCAGGTCTTCATAAAGACTGCTCAGATAGTCATGCACATCCCAACCTTTATCTCTAAAAGAGTCAAAAACAATTTACTGTTCAGGACTCACCCAAGGTGCTTTTACAAAAACTATTTGTATTTATACTCTATCTTTAACATAAAAAAGTTGCTAGGTACTTTACAGATTCAGAGGCAGAAAGAAGATATTAAAAGGAATGGCTAAAAGCTCAGTCAAATACACAGAGAAAGATGCGCAATAGGCTTTATGGAGAAAAGACATTTGGCACTAATCTTGGTCTCCTGTCTTTTGGCCAACTTTCAATTTATGCTAACACTATGCCTTTTATTCTAAGGGGTTCAACTTTACAGACTTCTGGACTTAATCAAATATATTTTGTGTTCATATGTACCACAATCATATTTCCCTTATTAACCCACTGTCACCTCATCTATAGACTCGATCAAGATAAGTAATCATGATTTGTCTTTAATAAATCCACACCAGCTTAATATAATTAATCCACATTTGTCCAAGTGACAGTTAACTTTGTCCCAGATTATCCATTTTAGATACTTCTGACCAAGATTAAATTGATTGGCCTGTCACTCTCAGTATATCTCACACTCTTGAGCAAAATGATAACAATTTTCCATTCCTTTGATATCACCCCCATACCTGAAAAGGATTAGAGGAATATGGGCAAAATCCAGCCTTACTTCCCAAAGCACCCATGATACATCCCACCCAGACTTTGTGATTCAATAACTTCAAGTGCAGCCAGCCTTTCCAATTTCCCCACTTTTTAGCTCATCCAGTTTCTCAACTAGCTCCTCTTTCACTATTACTTTGTCAGTCTCTTCTTCCTTGGTAAAGAAAGTTGCAAGTAGTTTGTCATACCGGCCCCTCTGCCTTCATGGGTCTCCTTTCTGGTCTCTAATTAGCCCCAATCCTTCTTTTGTTACGGTCAACTATTTATATGCCTGTAGCAGACTTGGGACTCCTTTATATTAGTTTCTAGTTTATTCCCAAACTTTGTCTTTACCCCTCTTATTTCCTTTCTAATTTTCCCTTTGAACTGGTTATTCAGTCTGGTTCTCATTTGTAACATCAACCAGACATCAGCTATATCCTCTTTTTTTCCAGCTTCATTTTATTCTCTGAACACTTTCGTCAGTGAAGGAGTTATGGCTTTAGTTATCCTACCTTTCCTTCTTGTACAACATACTTACACCCTAGCCAAATGAACTCTTAAAGAGCTTCACATTACTCAAATATATTTTTGGCTACCAACCTTTGATAATTTATCTCGGCCAGGTGCGTTTCCAACTAGTGCAACAATACCCACCCTCCACAATTAGGTATTTTCTTTTACTGTCAATTACTACCTATCTGTTTCAATTGATAATAATATTAAGCTAATTATACTATATTCACAATTCTCTAAATGTTTCTAGACTGATACATGTACCACTTGATCCATCTTGGTATGCAGAATAGATCCAAAGTCTCCTTATTTGTTTGGCCAGATGCACATTTAGCTAGAAAGGTCTCTTAAACATACTTCATAAATTCTTCCCTCTCTATGCCATTTACATTAGAATCATAGATTCCTCACAGTGCAGAAGGAGGCCATTCAGCCCATCATCTCTTTACAGACTCTCTGAAGAACATCCAACCCAGAACGAGCTCCACACCCTATCCCCTGTAACTCCACATTTACCATGGCTAATGCACCTAGCTTGCACATCCATGGATACTGCAGACAACTTACCATAGCTAAGCCACCCACACAACTTTGGACTGTGGGACAGAACTGGAACAACCAGAGGAAACCCACACAGATTAGGGGAGGACAATAGAACTCCAGAGTTTTAAAACACCTAAGACTGGAATGGAACCAGGGTCCCTGGCACTGTGAGGCAGCAGCGTCAACCACTGAGCCACCATGCACTATTATTCTTATGCTAGCCCATATCAGGAACAAATCCTCTTATCGTTACTCTATGGTTCTTGAGCCTCCCTGCAATTTTCCTGCAAATAATAAAATGTACAGAAGTAGTATAATTGTACATCTATGATTTCTAACTTTTCCTCGGTCTGCAGCACTGTAATGTTCTCCTTCGTCAATATTGGCAGTGCTCCCAACTACCTTATTTCCTTCCTTATCCTTCCTGAGCATCTCATATCCAGGAATATTTAATACTCAAAACGCCCTTTTTGGAGTCAGGAGTCTACTACTAGCAAATCATATTCCCACGAGGCCAGATACACCTGCAGCCCTACCACCTTAATTACCAAGCTTTGAGCAGTTATATCATGTACTAAAAACACATATCTTGTACTCTTAGTCATATCAAACCAAACAATACAACATCTTGTGCTAGAGGCTGCAGAAAGGAGATCAAAAATCTCAACATTAAATTCTTAAGCCAAACTCCAGGTTCAAAACTTTATCAAGTAATTCAGAAGATACCTAATGTGCAAGTATATTATGTTTCCTCGTAGATTGATATTTATTTTTACAGGAACACAGGGAATCATTTTCTCAGTTTCCTTCGTAAGAAGTTTCTTACACATGCTACATCTGAAATAAAGCATGAAACATAATATGAAGTTCTCAGGAGACAAGATTAGTAGGTAAATATTTTTAAAAATCAACTGAATTTCCACAGAATACCTACCTGTATAACGTATCAGCACTTGCTGGAGAGTCTGGATCCTTGTAGTCTGGATCAAACAACCTCTCAATCTTCTTGCAAAATATTTTACTGTTACACAAAAGATTACGATTAAATAGCATAGTGCAAATAAGTAAGTGAGACATTCAATTTAAAAGGAAGTATTGTTAGTTTCTCTATCCAGAGAGCATTCCTGGGAATGTGGTTGCCCAAATTTTCCAGAGGGAGTTGGAAATCCCATTTCTGATGAAAAGAAGTAAAGGAACTTGCCTCTCAAGTAGTTCCTTTGGTAAAGTGTCTATCCAGAGACCATCTCACCAGAAGCAAGGTAGATAAATCCAGGAATATACAAAGATATGAGTGTAGAGGGTCAGCATGGAAACTATACTCCATTTTGTCAGCAGTAAATGCTGCATACTGTGACTTAAAGATTCCTAAACCACTATGAAAACTACTGAGAGAAGGTAACTGGGTAAGGCAAGTGTGGCACATTGGTGAGGGATTTGGGTGCAATGCAAATGAGGTTGCAGCAGATGGTGTGTCGTGTGCAAAGGGGAGGTGTGGAAGAGAGCAGGGGCTGGGAGGCTTCATGTGTATGTGTGTTGGTTAGGTGGTGATTGGAATGAAAAGTGCCGGCTCTTCCACAGTCGGGATAAGTACCGAGGGTAGGTCACGAGCATGTCCAAGGGTTCACAGTCAGGGCAGGTGGAATTTGGGAGCAGAGATTAGGAGAACAAATGGTCTCAGCTTGGTACATCAGCTTTGAGGACGACAAGTGTCCGTTCCACTGTAATCAGGTCACAGGATCCGGGGGAAAGATATCAAGGTTGTCAGGTAATGGTTACACAGGAATTACATCAGATTTTATATTCTCTAACCTTTACTGGCTAACTGTTAAGTTTAAATCAGTTAGATCCTCCAAAGTCTCTGACTGTAGCTCAGAGTAAAGAACTCTTTAGGAGAGTTCAGACATCGCACAACTACCCCTAGAAGACCAAGCAGCATCATCAGAGGAGCAGGAAGGCTGACGTTTTGGGCCCGAAACGTCAGCCTTCTTGCTCCTCTGATGCTGCTTGGCCTGCTGTGTTCATCCAGCTCTACACCTTGTTTTCTCGGATTCTCCAGCATCTGCAGTTCCTACTATCTCTGAAACTACTCCTAGAAGACTTCAATTTCTAGGACAATTCCCACAATCACCTGTGTGGGGACTTCCATCTGCTTCTCGCACATGAAAAAATGAAAGACCCCTTATTCTGAAACTGCAGCTCCTAATTTTATATCCTCCCTGCCCCACCCCCGCACCCAAGGCGAAACAAGATTTCAGCATGCACCCTGCCAAGCCCCTTCAGAATCTGTTTCAATAAGGACGCAACTCAGTTTTTAACACTCCAATAAATCTAGACTTATCCAATTTAACCTTTCATCACAAGATGACCTTTTCATTCCAAGAAGCAAATGAGTGGGTGTTATCTAAACAGCATCCAATACAAAGTAAATCTCTTCTTAAATAAGGAGACCAAAACTGAATGCAGTGCTCTAGGGATGATTTCAATGATTTGGACTGTTACAAGATGTCCCTAATTTTAAACTCCATCCCCTTGTAATAACGATCAATAGTCTGCTGGCATTCCTAATTACTTGCTGTACCAGCATGCTAACCACTTTCATTTCACCTATCAGAACATTGAGACCTCTGTTCTATATCCTTTTGTAGACTCATGTTTTACAAAATATTCTGCTTTTCTATTCTTACTGAAACGGAAATGTTCACATTTTCCTACCTTTATTCCATTTGTCAAATTTTTGCCAATTCACAACCTATCCATATCTCTCCGCAGGCTGTGGATTGTTTTCAGTTTATGTTCCTGCCAATCTTGTGTTTTTCAACACAGATGGGAAGACAGGGAGAGGGGGAGAGGGAGGGCATTAAAAAGACAGGGCGCAAGATCGAGAGCAAGCGCGTGCGAGAGCGAGAGATAAAAGACAGAGACCGAGCGAGCTAGAGGGAGAGAGAGTTAAAAGGCAGGGAGAGAAAGCGCTAGAGAGAGCTAAATGACAAGGGGCGAAAGAGAGAGAGCGAGAGACAGGGAGAGGGAGAAAGAGAGTTAAAAGACAGGGAGCAAGAGAGAGAAAAGGGAGAGATCTTCTCCCAGTCTAGAAGTCATCTGTTGTCTGCATTCAAAACTCAGTTTAAACCTGAAGCAAACCAGTTATGTTTTCTGCAGCAATTGCTGAAAGCTGTGATGTTTGAATTGATAAATCTGAGACACTTTCTAAGCGCATCTGTTACTCTGTACTCCTTACTGACCAGTGGAAGTGGCTGGGGAAAGCCATATGAACATCAGGGGTCTGGTCATCCAAAGAAGGATCATTTCAACATCAGAACCAGGAAGCAAAGAATACTGAATTGATTTTCCACTATTCTTGTATCTGGCAACAATCCATGTTCTCCATTTGTTTGCATAAATGGGATTTTATAAAAGGATTAGAGTTTTAGTTAGTAGCATAAAATGTCAGTGGTATTACCCGTTTACCTGTCGCGAGCACCTAATTACACGTAATAAAAAATAATTCTGTTGAGTATGGAAACC
This sequence comes from Stegostoma tigrinum, assembly GCF_030684315.1. Lineage (NCBI taxonomy): Eukaryota > Metazoa > Chordata > Chondrichthyes > Orectolobiformes > Stegostomatidae > Stegostoma > Stegostoma tigrinum. The sequence goes on from NC_081362.1 coordinate 41,308,001, forward strand.
AGGTCCACATTTTCCATCAGCTTTAGTAAACTGAGGTACGGTGTACATTTTTAGGAAAAGCTCTAATGCTTGATATTTGATATCTGCCTGGGAATAGCAGGAATTGAGTGAGGCATAACAACTGTCAATTTGAAATTCCAAAGTACATTGTACTGATCTTGTTTAATATATCCTCAACAATGCTAAACTTTGCTAAACACTACCTCAGTTTCGTAAACCTAAAGTTGACTCTGGTTGATTGTGTTATTATTTTCTAAATATTCTATTACTACTTCATTAATAATGGCTTCCAATTTTTCTATATTGCCAGACTGTTAGACTTTCCTTCCTGCTTTCCCATTTCTTAGATGGGTGCTTTACTTTTGCAGTTTTCAAATTCACTGGGATCTTTCCAGAATCCAGAAAATTTTCAGAGTACACAAATGTAACCAACAATGCAACCACTTCTTTTGATACCCATGGAAGCAAGCTGTGAATTCCCAGGGATTTGTCAGCCTATGGTTGCATTTGCTTACCCAGTCATTCTACTCTAGTGGTTGTGAATATTTTAAGAACCCACTCCCTTTTGCCCCTTGATCTTCCTTGATTACTGGATGCTTTTCATGTCTTCCATTGTGAGGACTATACAAAATACTTGTTCAAAGTTTCTTGCCGTTTTCTAAATCTCATTAATTTCACAGCATTATCCTCCAACATTTTTTAGCTTGCTAATCTCTTCCTTTTCTCTGATAGGTATCATACAAATTTATTCTTATTTCTAACAATTAATCTACTTTATGTCATCTGTGTGTTTTCAGATAAAGAAACTTTACTTCCGTCTTCTTACCACTGTTCCCTGCTGTTAATCTATTTGCTGCTTCATTCTTATGTTTGCACCTATACCCCTTCTAACATTCACAGTCTATCATTACCTGGATCACTATCCTGCACTAATTTCTCATCATCTCTTCTTAACTTTCTAAATCAGCCCTCACAAGCCTGTCAGCATCTGTTGGGCCTGAAACATACAAGTGAAAGTAGTCCAAGACACATTCTTAAAAAAATTCCTCATTGTGAATATATTGCAATTATTTTGATCTATCACAGTAGTTTAACACAAAAGTCACTGAATATTACTATTCTGCTGCTCTTGTAGATCTTGCAGCTAGCAACAAAACAACAGTGCTCGGTGCTGGCCTGGAAGAAAGCTAACTGCAAGATCTAACAATTATTGTGATGTAAATTTTTTCCTGTCACCACAGTAGCTAAATCAGCCTTCAAGGAAAAGTGATATCACAGCATGCAGAAGAATAACATCAACAAGCAGTTAAGCAGCCAATCACAATGAAACAATCACGGACAGCAAACCAGGAAGTGAAAAGACTATAACAACACTCACTGAATTAATTCTACAGATAACTTATATTGATAGTTCATATTTTACAAATTTATATTTGTCATTCAATAAGATGCCATGGAAGAGTGGAGTTTGCATCAAAGCAATTGAATTTTTCATTGTTTGGTATTTGGTTAAGTGAATCTCTGGGATGCAGACTATATGAAAGTGCGATTTAAAAGTTATTTCAAAGCTTGCATTTATTTTTGAGGTGGATCCTAACTGAAAGGCAAATGGTGGACAGCGTGGCAGCTCAGTGGTTAGCACGGCTGCCTCACAGCCCCAGGGACCCGGATTCTATTCCGCCTTTGGGTGACTGTCTGTGTGGAGCTTGACATTCTCCCCACATCTGGCTAAGTTTACTCCAGGTGCTCCAGTTTCTTCCACAGTCCAAAGACATGCAGGTTAGGTGGACTGGCCATGCTAAGTTGCCCATAGTGTCCAAGGTCTAGGCGAAATAGCCATGGGGAACGCAGGGATATGTAGCAGGCTGTGTCTCGGTGGGAGGCTCTTCAGAGGATCAGTATGAACTCAATGGGCTGAATAGCCTGTTTCCACACATGAAAAGGAGAAGGAAGCAGATTCTGGCAGGTGTTTTATTCCTCTTTTATTCTTACTACCTAAAAGTTCAGCCTTCCTATTCAGGTTACTGTAAATATACATACATTTATATATTTCTCACATATTTACTTGGGTTGCACTGTGTTAGTTTTACCCTCCTGAACAAAGGAAATGGAATCCAGAGCCAGCCCCTTCTTTCAGTTTTTTTTCCATGTTGCATCAAGTTGTCATATTGCTGGTCAATCACCCTTCACATCAAAACAAAACATAAAACTGTTTTGGGAGTTTGCAGGTGATTTTCCAGCTGGATGCACAGCCTGCTGTAAACTTGCCCTTTTTTTAAAAAAACTGGGGACCTAGCACCAATATACACTGGCTTGTCTACACCACAGGTTGGATTTGAGTACTAACTGAATGAATATTGAGCAAAACAAAATGCAAAAGAAAACCATAAATTCATTTGTTCTTATTCACTGCCACACTTAAAACTTTCCTTTGTATATGCACACCCTAGCTCAATACACCATTAACCGTGCCCTTTAACTAATGTGGCATTTTGTTTCTTAACTGTTATTCTAATTCTGTTAAAAGATCCATCATTAGTAAATAATATTTTTGAAGTGTATATCTTTATTCACTGAAGTCTTCCACTGAAACTGATTGATTATTACCAATGATAACTAAAAAAAAAAATCCTTTCTTATAATGCATCCAAGATGAGGAAGTAGAGTTTATAATATTAAATTTTATTAACAGATATTGAAATACATCTGACAATTAGAGAGGAAAGCCACTCAAAACAATGACAAGAATGAGGTCAAAGATGACATAGTTGATTATTACATTGAATCCACTTTTTAAGAGGCAAGTATTTGAATGCAGACCAAACCATTACAGTACAATGCAAGTACCTTCTGAACCATAATCTGAATGGACCTATTAAGAGAGTTGCTATGTCAAATGAATTTGACAAAAATGCAAAGCATGTTTTAATCACAGCACAGGCATCATACAAAGAGAAATTTAAACATCCTAACTCTATCACAAATATATAATTTTCTCAATTCAACTTTCAGAATTTACTAAGTGAAGATCTAATATTACTGCATGATTATGTGTTTTTCAGCTGCTTATAAAAATCAAGACAAATGAGCTCATGTATTTTCACCTTTTAAATTTATCTTTTCTGTCTTTTACTTCATCAGCTTCATTGTGGGAGAAAAGATCAACAATTCGTGAGGCCAGGGTCCCATTGATACAGTTCATATTGCAAGGAGTAGCTACAATGGCACTCATATTTTTATGACAGTATTGCATGCATTCTTCAACCTGAAGTAACAAAAACAAGCATAACAAAGGCACTCAGTGATTAATTCACAATGGTTTTAAATAACTAACAGGCTTTAGATATCTCAAGCAGAAAAAAAATCAAAACTTCTTGCTGGCTTTATGCCAATCTTGTTTTTATTGTCAAATTAAGGCACACAGTTTCATTTTATTGGAAAACAGGAACCACATGTTATAACACACCATATTTCTGCCATGATGGCACAACCCCTTTTTCTTCATGGCATTGAATGAACTACCTGAAATATGGCAGTACGTAATGAGCTTAAATTAGATTGAGTATTTAAATTTAATTTCCGAATTGAACATTTGTCCTGATTTTTTTTAGCCATTTCAAGTATGATATTTGCTTATGAAACTTAGTTATGACAGGAAGTTTAGAAATTAAACATAACCAAAATGAAATGAAAGCACTTTTAGATTAACTACCAAATGTTACGATGGACAAACCTACTGCTAAAGAACTTCACATAGTAGCTTCATCACCCTATCATTTTCATTTACTGTTATTACAGCAGACAACTCAAAAGAAAATGTTGGATTTGTGCTGCATTTAAATTGTTTCAGAAACATATCCTATTCATGAAAGCAAAAATAACTGATTAGGACAGGCAGAAACATTTGCTAAGAAACATTTCCATACACAAATGATAGTCATGATAATTATGAAGCTAGTTGAAAACAGATCTCGATAACTATTGGGCAAGGTGGTGAACTATTGTGAATATTGTGTTAGAAATTTGCTGTGTATGTCAGGCACATGTGTACAGTACATTCTGAAGAACAATACAAGTGCTTTTTCTCGTATTTGCACCACATTTAAATCAGAAAAAGTCTGGCTGACTATCCTAGAGATAGAGGAAGACAACTAAATTGTTCCCATGCCCTCAAGCCCCCAGGGTGAATCAAGCATCATATAAACTGCACAGTTAATGCATATCCAGTTGCAACTTTACATCTACAGAAGCACGCACTTTATTAAAAGTTACACTTACCACTCACTTTCTTTTTAACAAGTATGGAATATTTTATTACTCTTCATAATAATGAAATAGCTAATTCCAGTTAAAATAAATATACATTTCAAATCCAGTTAATCAGTATCAGACTAAAAGGCAATAGTAAGCAACATAAACTGTCAAATTAAGTGATATTTTATCCAAAGTTAGAAAATTTAATGCACTCACCAAGGATTCCATTTTCAAAAATTCAGATGAAATGAGGATTGAAATAACATTACTGGGCTCTAAAATAAATTTAAAAAAGCAATATTATCTTCACTTGATAACTGAAACCACAAGCTTCCTAAACAAAAAAAAACAAACACATCTAATGTGTTTGGAAGAAAATGGGCTTATCAGTGATAGGCAACATGGTTTTGTGCAGGGAAGGTCATGTCTTAACAACTTAATAGAATTCTTTGAGGACGTAACAAAGTTGATTGATGGGGGAAAGGCTGTAGACGTCATACACATGGACTTCAGTAAGGCATTTAATAAGGTTCCCCATGGCAGGCTGATGGAGAAAGTGAAGTCACATGGGGTCCAGGGTGTGCTAGCTAGATGGATTAAAAAAAAAACTGGTTGGGCAACAGGAGACAGAGTAGTAGTAGTAGAAGGGAGTTTCTCAAATTGGAGACGTGTGACCAGTATAGTGTGCCACAGGGGTCTGTGCTGGGACCACTTGTTTGTGATATATGTAATTGATTTGGAGGAAGGTGTAGATGGTCTGATCAGCAAGTTTGCAGATGACACTAAGATTGGTGGAGTAGCAGATAGTGAAGGGGACTGTCAGAGATTACAGCAGAATATAGATAGACTGGAGAGTTGGGCAGATAAATGGCAGATGGAGTTCAATCCAGGCAAATGCGAGGTGATGCATTTTGGAAGATCAAATTCAAGGGCGAACTATACAGTAAACGGAAAAGTCCTAGGGAAAATTGATGAACAGAGAGATCTGGGTGTTCAGGTCCATTGTTCTCTGAAGGTTACAACACAGATCAATAGGGTGGTCAAGAAGGCATATGGCATGCTTTCCTTCATCGGGGAGGGGGGGGGGGCGGTATTGAGTACAAGAGTTGACAGGTCATGTTGCAGTTGTATAGGACTTTGGTTCGGCCACATTTGGAGTACTGTGTACAATTCTGGTCACCACATTACCAAAAGGATGTGGATGCTTTGGAGACGGTGCAGAGGAGGTTCACCAGGATGTTGCCCGATATGGAGGGTGCTAGCTATGAACAGAGGTTGAGTAGTTTAGGATTATTTTCATTAGAAAGATGGAGATCGAGGGGGGACCTGATTGAGGTCTACAAAAATCATGAGGGGTATAGACAGGGTGGATAGCAAAAAGTTTTCCCCCCCAGAGTGGGGGACTCAATTACTACAGATCATGAGTTCAAAGTGAGAGGAGGAAAGTTTAAGGGAGATATGCGTGGAAAGTTCTTTACAGAGGGTGGTGGGTGCCTGGAACACGTTGCCAACGGAGGTGGTAGACGCAGACACGTTAGCTTCTTTTAAGATGTATCTGGACAGGTACACGGATGGACAGGGAGCAAATGGACACAGACCCTTAGAAAATAGATGACAGGTTAGACAGAGGATCTTGATCGGTGCAGGCTTGGAGGGCCGAAGGGCCTGTTCCTGTGCCGTAATTTTCTTTGTTCTAATCACAAATCACATATTCAGAATAGGCAAAATAAATTCTGCTAATTCTGTAATTGATGCTACAAATTTTACTTAAAAATTTGACGAGTTTGTACTTGATATTTTATCTGTCAAAAACCTGTTGCAACTTGACAGTACAATTGTTGTAATTTAGTTTTATCATCACCAAATTCTTATATTCGGTGGACTCTTAATAATAGGAAAACACACTGGGAAGTAAAATCACTGCTTGGGCTCTTAGGAATTACGTAAGTGCAAAACTATTCATTGACATTCAACTTTTAATTCATGCATGAATTCCATGCTAATGAGTGATTTATAAAATTTCATGATTAGCATGGACCAATCAATTAAACCATGATCATAGCTCCTTGTTAATACTACCTCCTAAACAAAAGCAACAGAATTAAAGTTTAGGAAAATAGCTGGCCTTCTGATCCTGACTGAATATCTGACCTCACAAAACTCATGCTGTTAGTCTTCAGCAGGATCACATTGACATGAGCATCAGTATTGCCACTTGAACATTCTTCCTCTTCTTCAAGCTTATCCCAGTGCACTATCCAAACCACCACCAACATCCTCGTATGTGGAATGAACTTCCAGGTACTGTTACAATGTTTAAAAAGACATTTGGATAAGTATATGAATAAGAAATGTCTGCAGGGATATGGGCCAAGAGCAGGCAGAAGGGGTCAGTTTAGTTCAGGATTATGGTTGGCATGGACTGGTTGGACTAAATCTGCTTCCCTGTTGTATGACTTTATAACTTTAACTTTTCTGTGAGCAACAACCAGTTGTTGATGTTATTAGCAATTAATTTGGGTTGGATTTACATCAAACTTAACTCTCTGGGGAGACAGCCACTGAGAATGGTTATGTTGAGAGAGATATGCAGAGCCTTTCCATGGCCTCTAATTATTATGTCATTCTCCCTTGGGCAAGTGCTAGCCCATGAGATTCCTGTACCAATTACCAGGAGGAGTTCTTAAGATGGTTGGCAACTGCATTGCTCAATGTTACTTAATTTTTTTTTCATTCATTCACAGGATGAGGGTGTTGTTGGCTAGGCAGCATTTATTGCCCATCCCTAATTGCCCAGAGGACAGTTAAGAGTCAACCACATTGCTGTGGGTCTGGAGTCACATTTAGGGCAGAACAGGTAAGGATGGTAGTTTCCTTCCCTAAAAGGGCATTAGTGAACCAGCTGGGTTTTTCCGACAATCGACAATGGAGTCACAGTCATCATTAAATTGTTAATTCCAGATATTTATTGAATGCAAATTCCACCATCTGCCATGGCAGGACTTGAACCAGGGTCCCCAGAGCATTATCTGGGTCTCTGAATTAACAGTCCAGCAATATTACCACGAGGCCATTATAATTATAACTAGATTAGTTCAATCAGGTGAAAGAATCCCATTTAATCTTTAATTTGAAGATCAACAGACTCAAGGAATTCCAGGAAACATCAACTTAAAATTTCAAAACTAAATTATGGCTTCCACTTATTGGGGCCAAACTCTACTTCTCGGATCTCAGAAGCAGAAACACTACCAGTGTGGCAGTTGTTAAACCTTCCTTATGTTCATACACTCCTGACGTCAATCCAACAATCACAGAATATATTTTAATCTCCACTTGTCAGTACTGCCTGGAGTGAGACACAAACGATTTGGCAAAGGATTGTTTCCTTTTCTAATTATGCTAATATCAGTAGCATAAAATAGTACACAAGGCATCTATTTTCAAAGCAATCTCTGTGACCTATCAGAAATACAAACTCTAAAATCATAATTTTATTTCGTAAATTTATGTACCTATTATAATTTCTTGATATCCAAATGCTCTCTCTAAATCCAGTTCATGTACCAGAACCCCAAAATTGTTGCAATTTAATTGTATTACCTGTAAATACTCTATTATATGTAAGGTTATTGTACATTCTGAGCATTCTATTGCATATGGAGTTTGAGGAATGGATTGCTCCTCTCACAGTAGAGCTACTCTTGGATGGTAGGGAGCTGGCTATATACACAAAGTCCTAACAAAGAACTTATATACACGAAAACAGTCAGCTCAAGGAAATTATTACAGGTTACACATCCATTTGGAGCTACCATGGATAAAAACAACGGTATGACATTGGTGTGAGCTTTACTGTCATGAATATCCATAAGTTGACATACCTTTCCAAGGGAGTAAACAAACATCTGATGGTGCTTAAACTCCTCCTGCATTGCAAGAGGTGAACGTGATGAACTTAATCAAGTCAAGGATAAGGTCAACAATGACCTCCACATCTCAACTGTTGCTGTACCAAAGTCAAAAATATTGGTGACTTCAATGTAAGAGTTGTTACAGATCATCAAGCAATGGGAAGAACGGATTGGAAAAAAAATTAGGGTTGGCGGTTGAAACAGCACTGACTTCCTCTTGTTGAAAGGTGTGTGCTGAAATTAACTCTTGATTACCAATATATTTTTCAGTCTCATTCATCACAATAAGATGCCTTGGATTTGCTAAACATTGACAGCTAATCAAGAATCATCAGGCACAAGGGCAGATAAGATGATTGCTAACAAAGACATGTACAACAGCAACTGCCAGACTGACTGCCATCTTATCACTTCAAAGCTTAAACATCACCAACCATCACCTCCAGACACCCTGATAGCACAAAGGTCCAGGAGAATACCAACATCGAGATTTAAACAGTTAACCATGAAGAAGCCTCTCTCAGAAACCAGAGAGTCACATGGGTAAAACAAAAATGAACAAATTGCACTGAGAATGACTGGGCAGCTTTCAGGACTTCAGTACACCCAATGCATACAACTAGCAGAACACTCCACTGGACTGCAGTTTTTATAAAAACAGTCCACCATTATTCTCAGTTTCCAATGGGTTCAATCTTTGTTTCACTGTTTTAACATGCTAAAACCAAACATTTGCGTGAACTTCCTGAACTGATTTTCAGCAGTGCAGCCCACTAGTGATTCTTTGTCCTGCTTTGCCAGGGCTAATTCTGGTGTCCTTAAATCACTACAGATTTCTTTGATCAGCTTTCCCCAGTACTCTTTGTTTGGCAGGTAAGAAAATATAAAGCACTTCCCACGCAGACCAGAGCAGCTGCTGTTGTTTTACAAACTCACTCTCTCTCTCTCTCTCTCCATTGCTGTGCAAATTCTTTGAGGCAGAAAGTATGCAATAACAAAATCATCTGTTCTACCTTAATTCAAGTGAATTATACAAGCGTAGTTGGGTTGCACTTTAATGTATGATTTTTCACTTAAGATTTGAGATACACTGCGCATTGTAATCATAGAGCAACCTGAATTTATGAGGCTTAATTTGAATGATTTGATAGATTGACTTTTAAAGAGCTAAATTTAAATCTTATTGCATTATTTATGAAATTATTTAATAATCTGAATTGGTTACGACAAATAATCAGAAGTAGCCCAGACTACTACATAAATCATGCAATTGTCTTCCTGACTCCTCTGAAAATCTGCACTCAACTGATTGGCCATGAGAAAACTAAACAGGTGGTGATCAAATGATTATACTGACCAAAACTGAAATAAAGCTGGAATGTTACATAGAATAAAAATAAATATCTAATATTTGCTAATTTTTAGAAGTGACTCTATAAACAACAAAGGTTACATTAAACTGAAAATATTAAAACATAAATAGGTGTCCTTAATTAAAAATTACCAAGTAATAATATGGACGCATGTCTAGCTCTACAGAACAAGCATGTATTTTAAAATGTGATCACTACTTATTCTATTATAAACTGGCAGTATCAAGAGACAGATCTTACACCTGATAGTTATCATTGTAAGGTCTCATATACGAATTGCATCTTCAAATGTTCCCATGCCTTTTTATGGGTGAAACTTGTATTCGATATTTCACTATTCCCCTCCCCAGCATTAATAAATGATTCTTCACTATTCTACCATCCTGTACCAGCCCTTTAAGTACCTTCTGTAACATGAATAAATTCTTCATTGTGATACTGTGCCAACCTGAATTAATCACTTGAAGATAAATAAAGGTCTTCAAATGGTGGTTACTACCATTTGATGATTCCTTCAAGTATCACAGCTAAGGCAAATAACTTACCAATGTAGGGAATAGTACAATAAAGCCACATCAAGCAATTACTTTACAGTTGAGTGTATTTTTTTTTTACATAAAGCCCTTACCAACATCTTTAAATTAAAATTTGATAAACGTCTTATTCATATTTTCAGAAGGAAGTTAAATATGAGTAGTAAATGTATTATGAAAAACTAAAAAATTTACTGCAACTTTCTCATTTTCCCTTTATTGTCACAATAAGGTATTTTAAAACACACAATCTTGCTTATGTTGATTAGTAGTAAATAGAAAGTGAATGAATGATGGTCAATCTGGTAAAAGACAGACAGTTTTGCTTATCAAGATAATGCATATAACACAGCATGACAAAGAAAAATAAATGAAGCAGAAAGATCATGAGATACAAGCACAGTTCGTGTTTACAAAACAGTTAAAAGCGATATACCCTAATTAGTGGTCAAGATGAAGGTATTTCATTTTAAATGTTCTGTTTCAGTGTAAAAATTGTGGATGGAAAGCTGTGAAAGTGATTAAAGCAGGTGCTATTTATGAGAACAAAATGTATAATTTTTTGAAAATATTTGGAATTGTGGAGATAGCATGTATAAAGTAATAACAAAAGGAAAAAAGAAGAAAATGCATAAATACATTGTTACTGATGAATATTTAACTCAGTAACAAATTAACTAATTTGTACTGTACAAGTATTTACTAAATAATATGCAACCCTAAAACCTACCTAGTTCTGGTTGTTCAGTTTGTCCTTGATGTTTTAGTTTCCTCTTCACATAGCTCATCAACCAGGCAAAGATATGGACATCACAGTGCACCGATATGTCTACTTCCTGCCAGCGTTGTGCATCAACAGACAGATACTCAGCAAAGTACTTCATCTCACTGACTAGTAGATTCCGAGGACAAACAAAATCACGCTTCAGGTTTTTGGATTCATCACAAACATGGATTACCATGTTGGGCCTTTTATGAAAATAAAAGCATCTTAAAACAAGGCTATAACAAAAGACATGGTTCCCATTTTCAAATTAACTATAATTTCAAATTCAACTATAATTGAAAAGGATCCAAGATTTGCATTAGCATAAGCATTGAAATTGAACTGCTAAGGGACTTTGCATCTTGTCTGCTGCAACATTTTTATAAGTTTGCAGCATTGGTTCTGCATCTGCCATATCCCCACTCACCTGTGCAGGCTTAATTTCTTAAAATCAACGATAGTAAACATGATCAGTTAGCTTCGAACAATCAGGAATGAGAGATCTCATCTACAGTGAAACACATCCTGCATGAATATTTGGTTTCGGGACTTCGGAGACGACTTGGGAATCTGGTGCTGAGGTGAAGAGGTAATTTTTGCAGGGTTTTTTTGGCTCATAGTTTGTAAGGTTATTTTAAAAGGATAAATCAAAGCTCGGGGGTCTAACACAAAATAGGTGACATCACAGGTAAAACGCAAGTTCACTGGTTGGTGATAGCTACCAATTTGACGATCTATTATAGGTTACCTGCAGATTGAAGGTAAATAGGGGAAATACTTACACACATCAAAATCAAAGACCAGTACAAAACTTTTTAAAAATCAAATTAAGATCTAAGGAACTATGAAATGAGATGCTGGGTCAGGTGATGTTTTGTAACTGCATGATGCGGAAGCTGATGGACTCCATTGTGACTCAGTGACCACATCTGTAGCAAGTGTTGATTGCTTGAGGAACTCTGCTCAGAATTGGTGAGCTGGAATTTAAGGCTTGAATACTGTGACTTATCAGCAATTTTTTTTTTTTGGGGGGGGGGGGCAGTTACCTGGACACTGTTTCAGGAGAGAGACACATCTCTTTGATTAACTACCTCAAATTCAGTCAGTGGTCAGGGACAGGAGGGAGTGACTATGAGCAGGACAGGTAGAAGTATCCAGGAGATAGTTCTGAAGGAGCCTCAGCCATTGAGCTTCTTTAACAGGTTTGAGATTGTTGCTGTCTGCGTGGATGACAGTGTGGGGTGGGGGTGAGGAAACAAACGTACTTCTGCTTGGGGATGGTATAGTCAAGGAATAGACAATTGTTTTCTGTGGCCAAAATCATGAGTCCCAAAGGCTGTGTTGCCTGCCTGGTGCCTGGGTTCAGCATATCTCATGTGGACTGCAGAGGAAACTGGATTGGGAGGGAAAAGATCCAGTTGTCATGATCATGTAGGTACCAATGAAATATGTAGAATGAAGAAAGATTCTGCTGAGGAAATATAAGTAACTAAGGACTAAATTAAAAAGCAGAACTGAAAAGGTAAAACTCTCTTGTTTAATATTTCAGCCACAAGCAAATGGGCACAATCAAAAAGATTAAAAAGATAAACATGCGGCTCAACAACTGGTGTGGAAGAAACAGTTTCATATTAATGGACATTTGCACCAGCACTGGGAAAGGGGAGAGCGCTGTTCCAATGAGACGCGCTGAATCAGGCTGGGGTCAGAATCCTGACAAATTCCATAACTAGGGCTGTGGACAGGGCTTTAAACTAAGCAATTTAAACTAAAAGATTAAAGTCAACTCTTGCTCATAGTCACTCCTTCCTGTCCCTGATCACTGACTGAATCGAGGGAGTTAATCTAATAGGTGTGCCTGCCTCCCGCAACAGTGTCCAGGTAACTTTCCCCCTTGCTGATTAGTCACAGTATTCGAACCTTAGATTCCAGCTCATCAATAGTAGGGCAAAAGGTTTACTTGCACAGAAAAATATGGAAAAGTTAAAGGGGGTAGGACTCAGCGGTTACTAAAGTTTCCAGAATAAGTAATAGGACAGAGATTATGGAAAGGGTTAGGAATCCAACTTCTGGTACAGCAGATAAGGGGACAACTATGAGAAGGGGGGAGCAGTCAACACAGGACTGAGGGCGTTGTACTTAAATGCACACAGCATATGAAACAAAGTAAGTGAGCTTGTAGCGCAGACTGAAATTGGCAGGAACAATGTTGTGGATATCACAGGCATGTGGCTGTAAGAGGTTCGAGGCTGGGAACTAAGTACCCAAGGATACATCTTATTGGAAGGTCAGGCAGATGGGCAGAGGGGGAGGAGTTGCCTTCTTAATAAGAAACAAAATTAAATCAATAGCAAGAAGTGGCATAGTGCAAGAACTGGAAGGCCTAAAATCTGTATGGGGAGAATTGTTGAACAGGAAGAAAGACCATAATAGGAGTATCTACAGGCCTCCCAACAATAGGATGAGAGGAAGAAAATAAATCAGTAGTTAGAATAGGCACATAAGAAAGGCGCATTACAATCATCATAGAGGACTTCAATAAGCAGGTGACTGGGAAAGTCAAGTTGGTGGCTGCTCTCAAGACAAGGAATTTGTGGAAGAGTTACAAGATGCTTTTCAGAGCAGCTTGTGGCACAGCCCATTTTGGAACAGGCGATTCTGGATTTGGCGATGTGTAATGAGGTAGACTTGATCAGGGACCTTAAGGTAAAGGAACCCCTAGGGGGCAGTGACCTTGGGAAGTCAGTGGAGAAGCGATGGCAGTGAGTATCTGAGGGTACTTTGGGAGGCACTGCACTAAATCACCAAGGAAGGGCAAACATACTAGGGGGAGAATCAGTCAAGCATGGCTGACAAGAGAAGTGAAGATGCAGTGAAGACAACATGGTGAAGATTAGGGGGAAGCTACAGGATTGGGAAGTCTTTAAAAATAAACAGAGGATTACTAAAAAGCAACTAAAAAAACAAAGAGGTGAGAAGACAAAATATAGCATAAAAGAAGAGATATTTTTAGACAGCTAAGAAAAGTTAGGAGAGTAGCAACAGTGGACTTTGGACCCTGGAAAATGAGATCAGAGTAGTAGTAATGGTGAACTGCAGGAACTGAACTGGTACTTTGTATCAGTTTTCATAGTGAAGACACCAGCAGCACACCAGAACTTTAAGAGAGTCGGGGGCAGAGTTAGTGGTGATCACTAAAGAGAAGGTCTTGGGAAAGGTGAAAGATCTGAAAGTGGATAAATCATCCCGATCAGATGGATTACATCCCAGTTCTGAAGGAGATAGCTCAGGAGATTGTAGCGGCATTGGTGGTGATCACTGGTGTCAGGAAGGGTCCTGGAGAAGTGGAAAATGGCTAATCTAACACCCTTGTCTAAGAATGGAGGAAAACAGAAAACCGGAATCTGTAGGCCAGTTAGCCTGACCTCTGTCATTGGTAAGATTTTAAGAGTCCACTATCAAGGATGAGAGTGCAGAATATTTGGAAGTGCTTGAAAACATCAAAGGCAGCATGGCATTGTCAAGGGGAGGTCATGCTGACAAATCTCTTGGAATTCTGAGGAGGTAATAAGCATGTTAGACAATGGAAAGCCAATGGATTTGATCTATTTGGATTTCTAGAAGTTGTTTAACAAGGTGCCACAGAGGAGGCTGTTAAATAAGAACTCATGGTGTTTAGAGCAAGGTACTGGTATGGATAGAGGGTTTGCTGACTAGCACAGGCAGAGAGTGTAGGGATAAAGGGATCTTTTACAGGTTGGCAGCCGGTGGCTCGTGGAGTTCCGCAGGAGTCCATACTGGGACCACAACTATTCACATACGATCTGGACAAAGGAACTGAGAGCATTGTTGCTAAGTTTGGAGATGACACAAAGATAAGTGGAGGGATGGTAGTGTTAAGGAAGCAGGGTGGCTGCAGCAGGACTTGGTCAGGCTAACGAAGTGGGCAAAGAAATGGCAGATGCAATACAATGTGGGAAAGTATGAGGTTATGCACTTTGGTAGAAAGGAAAAGCTTTGGAAATCTGAAACACAAAGGGACTAAAGATTCTTAGTTCAGGATTCTCTTAAGATTAGCATGGTTCAGTGGCAGTTAGGAAAGCAAATGCAAAGTTAGCATTCATTTCAACAGGATGGGACACTAAAGCAGAGACATACTGCTCAGGCTGTATAAGGCTCTGGTCAGATCACATTTGGAATGCTGTGTGCAGTTTAGTGCTCTACATCTAGAAAAAAATGTTGGAAGAGATGCGCTGGCCTTGGAAGGGATCCAGACAAGGCTTACAAGAATGATCCTAGGCATAAAGGGCTTGTCACGTGAGAAGCAGTTAAGGACATTCGCTCCATACTCCATGGAGTTTAGAAAGAGGAGGATGGATCTGACTATAAAACTTACAGAATACAGAGAGGCCTGGATATAGTGAATGTGGAGAAGATCTTTCCACTAGCAGGATGGACTCAGGCTTGAGGGCACAGCCTCAGAGTGAAGGGACCTTTCTTTAGAAATGAGATGTCCTCTAATTCCTTCAGCCAGAGGGTGGTTAATCTGTGGAATTCATTGCCATTGAAAGTTGTGGAGATCAAGTCATTGAGTGTATTTAAGGAAGAGGTAGACAAGTGCTTGATTGATAAGGGGATCAAGTAGTACAGGGAGAAGGCAGGAGAATGGAGGTGAGAAACATATCAGCCATGGTTGAATGGCAGAGCATGGGCCGGATGGCCTAATTCTGCTCCTATGACTCATGGTCGTATAACTAACAATTAGGCTGAGGTAGGTGGGGGCGGGTTGGTGGTGGCCAGGAAGATGTTCATATTGTAGCTACAGTGTACATTAAGCTGGTAGGCCTGACAATCTGATGGTTGAAGCCCAAGAAAATCAGCTACATTTATGTTTTTTTTAAACAATTAGGTAGATTATCTTGTTTAAACACCATAACCCTGAAGCATTAGAGATCATTATTTTAACATTATTGGCACATAGACACATGACCAATGAGATCTGATGTTTATACAGCTAAAATAGCATTCAAATGTGTAGGAACATGGCTTTAAATTTTAAACATGGGATTCAAGGCTCCATGACATGCACTTACTCAGTTGACAAAAATAAAAGCCATGGAGTCACATGTAAGTGATGCTCTGATGAGAACTAGAATGTTGTCAAGCTATCACAGGTAAACCTCAACATATGTCCTTTTGACATAACATTCATTTATACTTCAATATTTTGGTAGCTTTTGAATTCACTGAAACATACGCTGAGGTTTTACCTTTGAGTAATTAAACATGGTAGAATTGAGTTTATGAAAACACTGGTATGGAAAAGATGCTGTATCTTAAATTATTTGTAACATTATTTCTATATATGCATTTTGTCCGTTTCATTAAAGGTATTACTTGAAGATTCTGATGCTCCAAAGGGACTGATCAATGATTAATAGTTCTTCTCATAGCACGGGTATAATGTCAAGCATGATCCTGAAGACTGAGCATGCACAATATATAATTTTCTAGATGCATCAGCATCATTTAGCTAGCAAACTACTGGATCTTTTTCTGCAAACTTAAAATTTACTTGGCAGTTTTTCCAAGATTATTTTGTAAAATGCTGGGGACAAAACACAAAAGTTAGATTTGTGTAATTATATTTATGACAGTGGTGGCAAGTGTGATAAAGAAGGAAAAATTACAAATTAAACCAATTACTGCTATATCTTAAGTTGCTTCTGAACCTCATTCTGAAAAGTCAAAACAAAAAGGCATGTTAACTCATTAGTGTGCCTTGGCTTACTTGTTAAAAGATCAATTTTTAATAATCCTGCATTTATCCTATGTTTTATTTTTGTTAGAAGATGTTAACATGCTGATGTGATGGAAAATACAAGGTGTTTTGGACGAAGAAAAATTAACACAAAAGCTTCATACTATGGTTAACTTTAATGTCATGGTTCAGACTTTGTTGTGTTTCAGCAACTGACATTAAAGATAATCATAGTATGAAGCTTTTGTGTTAATTTTTCTTTATGTCCAAAAATACAAGAGTGTGAAAACAGATAAACATGTAAAAATCAGTTACTAAACATTCAATTAAAAGACTGTTAGAAACCAGAGAAGTCCTCTTTGCACTCATCCAATGTGTCAGATCTAAATGGTCCCATTCCAATCCCTATCCTCAGATTCCCATTGGGGACAGACACCAGGAGTGCAGTCAATTGCATTTTCCTCAGCTCAACTAGACACAAGTCCTACCTCCATAATTTCATGAAACTCCAGGAGCAAAGATGATAACTTTATAGGCAGTCCACCATGAAGGCATTTTCTGGGATCTTAATGTGCTTGCTTTCAATTCTTCAGTTGTGCCTGTCACTTAAGTTGTAAGTTGATAAAATTGAATGCATCTTTTGAGTTTGAAAAACACGGCTGTGTTCATGAGGAAGAGCAGTTTTGTCTGCACCACCCTTGCCTCAAGTCCCACATTTATAGCTCCCATCATATCTCCTAGATAAGACAGACAGTCTGTATCATCTGCCTCACAAAAGAGGACATTATCGCTGCACCATTTGCTGTAAGATAACCTGAACAATTGCTGAAACACGACAAAGTCTGAACCATGACATTAAAGATAACCATAGAATGAAGCTTTTGTGTTAATTTTTCTTTATGTCCAAAACAGCACACATATGTATTAAAATAAATGACATCATATTTGGAAATGGTAATAAATTTACTATCTTCCTTATGGAAAGGAGGGACCACCTGCACAAATACAAAGCTTTCAGAATGTTGGATTCCTTGTAATACAAGGCATCACAGACAATACCCAAGTGAATGAATCACTCATGTCAACCTTATGCCTATTGTTTGCACTGTGAACACAAAAACTAACATGTATCTTATTTCTACATCATTCTCTTTGCCAACCTCCTCAGCCTTATGTAATAAAAACTCTAAACTAATTTAGGAGTCTTGAGTTTGTAACCTATCCCAAAGCTCACTCATGTCAGGTCATTCACCATTTGCTCCCAGTCTCCCAGCATTAGCAATTTTAACGTCCACTTGCAAAATCCCTCCACACCATAGTTCCAGGGACAGAGTAGACATTCGGCAGCTGAATGTCAAAGCCCACAATCTTCACACTTTAGAAGAAAACAAGTTTGTCTTAACAATATCGTCTAGAATTCTAGATTAAGATTCTCTTCATGAACATCTTTACAGCATTATGTTTCTCCCAAAATTTCTACCCATCTCAGTTATCGCTACTAATTTCTCTACCAATTTGTCCTGTAAAATGCCATAAGATGTCTTGCTTGATTAAAAGGAAGGCACTGAGCAATTACTTTAATCATGGAATTACAAAGTGTCTTAACTTTAAGGCTTTCAAAATGTTGTATGATGATTAATCTTGGTTGTCGAATCACTGTAACAGTTTACATGTTCACAAATGTTTACTTACCACAACCTGGATCTGGCTCATCTAAATCTATCCATTTAGTTCAAAATATGCCTTTTTAAGTTCCAGTAAAGAACTTCTTAAAACAAGTACTCATCAGGATAACATGATATGGTCTGATTACAGATAATGGGAATTGCAGATGCTGGAGAATCTAAGATAACAAAGTGTGAAGCTGGATGAACACAGCAGGCCAAGCAGCATCTCACAAGCACAAAAGCACATCAATGTGGACTTCACAAGCTTCAAAATCTCCCCTTCCCCCACTACATCCCAAAACCAGCCCAGCTTGTCTCCACCTCCCTAACCTGTTCTTCCTCTCACCCATCCCTTCCTCCCACCTCAAGCCGCACCTCCATTTCCTACCTACTAACCTCATACCACCTCCTTGACCTGTCCGTCTTCCCTGGACTGACCTATCCCCTCCCCACCTATACTCTCCTCTCCATCTTCGGTCCGCCTCCCCCGCTCTCCCTATTTATTCCAGAACCCTCTCCCCATCCCCCTCTCTGAAGAAGGGTCTAGGCCCGTAACGTCAGCTTTTGTGCTCCTGAGATGCTGCTTGGCCTGCTATGTTCATCCAGCTTCACACTTTGTTATCATGGTCTGATTATAGCCCTTTTTCAGAAATAGATAAATATTGTTATTACCCACCCTTGGCTTTCATCTAGTTTGTCTTCATCTTTATCAGTTGAACCATTTTCGTTTAGAGCACAATTTCTTCCTGAAGATACTGCAGGTCGTCCTTGAATAATGAACAGTATTAAAACTAGTCATTCCAGAGTCAAGACAGCCAATCTATATTGCACTGATCAAAAAGTATTATTCAATCAGTTTTATCGTTTTTTTTTTTAGTTAACATTTGAGCCACAAAACCTAATTCAAGCCATCCACGTGCCCTTTCAATTCATCAATTACTGTGCTCAACACTAACAATTTGTCTGTAATCACAGATTCATACAAGATGACTAAGTGAGCAAAGTTTAGATACAAATCCTGAGTTTCACCTGGGAGGTGGGAAGAAAGATTACTTTCCCCCCTACTACAGCTCCATGGAACGTAGCATTGGTATTTAGGATGGACCTGTTTCCATCAGAATTTCCAAACAATTTACAAGTCCTTAAATTCCATTGGGGGTGAAGAGAATACTTTGACTTCCAGGCCTTCTCCATGGACATGTATCTGGCGTAGGTACTGTGAAAAGTGAAATAAAGGTGTTGGAGTTCCCACGCAAGTGTCGTTGTCCAGTGTCCATTGGGTAGAAGGATTCACATGAATGATTGAGGCAGCATAAACTGCCAGCCCTAGCAACAGAATATGGCAATAAGTGTTCAGGGTCAGTGAGCAATCCTTGTAAGGAGCAACCATGGTCAAGGATCTATTTTCAGACGGAAGAGTTCTCTAACACTTTAGCTAGAAAGCAGGATACCACTGTCACAACTTCAATGAGACTGATATACACTGTAACAAACAACCCATTTTGGACCTGTACTTATCAGTGAGCCATCCTCAAGTATCACGGATCGTATACATTTTATCATCTAATTACCACATCGGAACTGCTGCTTCTTAAAGAAAAACGTAATAAACTTTCTGCAAAGTCTTAAAGGTTTGATTGCCTATATTACAATCTAATAAATGACAGGTACTGGGGCAATGAAAGTTCTGAGGGGATTACCTAACAGCTGAAGTGTATTCAGAGTAGGCTGCATTAAAAAACTCTAAAGGTGAACCCTTGTCACACGTCTTTCCTTCAGAGTAGCAAGTGGCTATTACGACAAGCTTCTAAACTCATGCAGCTCCTTTGGCCACTTCAATGGCTCTACTGCCACAAAATAGGGCAGGATCAGTGATGGTGTGCATTGGCAGATGTGGGCTTAGATTCACTACAGTTGTACTAACAAAACAAAATGCAGGAATTATAGGGGTGCAAGTGTTCAAATTGAAGGATAATTTAGCGTAACAAGGAGGCGATCGCCAAGTATCTCTGTACTAGATGCTTACTTCTTACTTCTGTTTTTGTTAACATTTTAGAATATTATTTCTGTTTTTATATGGTAACGAGTTTTCCATAATGGTGTAACAATTTCTTTTATATAATAGATATTGCCTTTCACTAGACAGAACACAAGTGTGTTATATTATTCAGACAGTCCTCTGAAAATGTAAATTAAAACGTCACTAGTTTACATGTAATTCAGTTGCCTGAGCATCTGCCAAGTCATCTTGGAAGCAGCACTGAAAGGGTTACAAGTCTTCAAAATTAATGCATCAGTAACTACTACTATGTTGTCAGGTAATGAATAACACCAAAATCAAATGTGTTGAAATAGAAACGCTAAGCAGATATTCAATTGGGATGTTCAAAATGGTGTAGGATTTTCATTGGGTAGATAGAGGAAGACTGGTGAACAAGTGAACACAACTTGAAGCTGTAAGTTTAAGAAAGTTGGCAAAAATCTAAAAAAGAGAAATGAGAATTCTTTTTCAATACAACAGGTTGTTAGAATATGGAATGCACTAGATGAAAGAGCACTAGAAAATATCTTTGAAGTAACTTCCGAAAAAGAACCGGATATATACTTGGCAAAGAGAAATCTATAAGGGAAATGGGGCTATATAAGACTCTGGTCAGATCATGTTTGGAATATCGTTAGCAGCCTTAGGCCCTGTACCTAAGGAAGGATGTGCTGGCTTTGGAGGGGTCCAGAGGTGTTCACAAGATTAATCATGGAAATAAAGGGTTTGTCATAGAAGAAGCAGTTAAGGTCTGTATTTGGTGTAGTTTAGAAGGATGACGGGAGAATCTCATTGTAATTTTGAGAATTCTAGGAGGCCTGCATAGAATGGATGTGGAGAAGAGGTTTCCATGATAAGAGAAGACTAGGACCCACAGGCACAGTCACAGAGTGAAGAGACAACCCTTTAGAACCAAGAGGAGGAGGAATTTCTTCAGCCGGAGGATGGCGCATCTGTGGAATGCATTGGCACAGAAGGCTGTGGAGGCAAGGCCATTGTGTGTACTCAGGACAACAATAGATAGGTTACAGGTAGAAAGCAGGAGAATGGCATTGAGAAACATATCAGCCATGAATGTTACTGTAGATTCAATGGGCCAAATGCCCTAATTCTGCCTCAATGTCTTACAGTCTTAAGAGCAAGATAATGCGACTAACTGTACAGCTCTCAAAAATCTGCAAGGATTATGAGCCAAACAGATTCCCTTTGCACTGTGCAATTTTATGTGACTTAAAACAGTGTGTTGAGCATTACTCAGCAAGCCACATGCAACAATACAGCTTCAGTTTCAACTTGTAGAACCTGTGTAGTTCTTTGGACTTGGTACGATACATTTTAAGTATCATTTGATATAAAATATATATTATGTCATAAAGATTTAAACATTTGAGCAAACGTAACTGACCTGAGGTGGAAATGCAATTCTGCACCACAGATAATCTAGATTTTTCATCATCGTCATGGTCCAGTAACGTTGATTTAATATATGTTGCTAGTGTTTTAGATGGGCTGCCTTCACACTTGTTTTCATCACAAATATGGGGCATGGTTCCATTGTTTCTCATTTCTTCAAATCTCTTGGCACACTGCAAATAATTTAAAGCTCAGCCTTAATAATAAGCCGTAACATTCAAGTCCCTTCTAATCACAATTTCTATGCTCAAAAATACCCAATAAATTTTAAAATTTGATAACTGAAGAGAAATTGCAATAACAAACTAGCTACTTGAACAACCATATGAATAACAATACTAATGCAGACTACTGCTTGAAATAAAAATGACGAATTGTAAATCCTTTTGTCTTGCACTCATCAAGACAATTTACAAGAATACCAATTCAAGAGCAAAAACAGTATTTATACTGCATGAGAGGCAAGTGCAGATTGATTGGCAAGTGGGCTCTGGTAGAGGCACTGCTGTGGCGAATGTACTGATTGTACTAATGACAGTTAATCACCAGGCTTTGTTTAAATTTAAGAATTAAATTTCATTAAGTAACGCAGGTTTACTCTGGTAACTGTTCCTCTGGTCAGGATACTGGCTTGAGAATTGAACCAGCAAATGAATATGACCTATGTTGTCGAGTTAAAACAGGCACAGTGTGTACGTGTTCTTTCTGGCTACATAGAACAAGACCCTTATAGCAACACACGGGGTTCCCAGTACACACGACTGTAGCACAGTACTAGCCTGACTGGAAAATCCTTGGTTGTCAGCATTATTTGCTTACTCAGGATTATTTAGCAAGCGATGTACATGTGAGAATCACATCTAATGTTTGACACTGCTGCAAGTTTTGCAAGCATTGGTTGCTTGGATTTGGTCAGTATCTTGTTTGTTGTGAATAACTGTATCAAACAGCATTTTACTGCAATCAGTCAGACTTTGTGACTTACAGCCCATATACCCCATTTCACACCTGCAGGCACAAAAGTTCAACTACCATATTACTGCTTTAGATAATCCTGACTGTACAAAGAATTAGAAATAGTAGGAACTGCAGATGCTGGAGAATCTGAGATAACAAGGTGTAAAGCTGGATGAACACAGCAGGCAAGGCAGCATCATAGGAGCAGGAAAGCTGACATTTTGGGCCTAGACCCCTTAGGCCCAAATCATCAGCTTTCCTGCTCCTGTGATGCTGCTTGGTCTGCCGTGTTCATCCAATCCCACACCTTGTTACCTCAGATTCTCCAGCATCTGCAGTTCCTACTATCTTTGAAACAATTTTAACCCCACTGCGAAGCCTCTAAGGATGCCTTCCCTGAAGAAGTCACCCTCCTCCCTCCGTACAAAGAATTAGCCTGAAAAAACTTCAAATTGTCAATTGGACTTGCACTATGGCACTCTTGTATGCACTGGAAGCTCCATATGTTAACACATAGGTTCCTCTTCATTACAGACGGAAAGAATGTGTAGATGCACCATACCTGCTGCAATGCAACAAAATAGGTGACAGCCTGATCAGTGCCCTGACCAATCAGATTCAACCTGCCTGGTTTAAAATGTAAACAAAACTTGGCAGTTAGCTGTCAATGATCATTAATTACTGCATTCTCCATGGCAAAGCCACTAATGACCACAGTCCACTAACCAATCAGCACTCTCTCATGCAGCACAGGCACTAGTTTTCTCCTTGAATTCATATCCCTGAGAATGCCCTGAGTGGAGAATGAAAATCTTCACTAAAATATGTCTTTTGTCTTATTCTGTACTAATAACCGACTAATTCTAAGCCTGCTTGGACACACTTTCAATTTTCACCTTTACCTTAACTACCTGCCAATCTTAAAAGCTGGCAGTGTTATTTTATTCATTAATGTCAACTTTCTGGACCATCAGAAAACTGGCTTGAAAATGTTTATCTTGCCCTATGTTTACTACTTTTAATTTTATATCTGCATCCCCTCATTTTAGATCTCTCAACACTGGAAACATTTTTAAATCTATTCTATCCCTTCACTTGTAATTTCAAAATCTGTTTCAAAACATTGCTCCTCTCATCTCAACTTAAGTACTTCATTTAATACATTACTCTACTTTTAAATAATTCAAGCATTACCTCCTTCATGCAAAACACTTACTAGATAATTTTAAATGTTTAAAGTCACCATACTCCTACTGGACCATTGGGCTGCTGTCTCATTAGACAAAGATGACTAGTTATGGTTTAACCTAGGAGTCACTATGCCAATGTGAGGGGATAGGTTGAAATAGAGAGTGTCTTTCATGGTAACCTCAGCCAGTGTAGAAATTTAACGCATGCTGTTGGCATCACTCTGCACTGCAGACCAGCTGACCAAACCCCTTAGATATTGACATGTAGGCAAATACACAGTGTGGTGAATGGGCAGGTACTTAAAAGCATTAAAAATTTTGTCAGAAAATGATGCAATGGCAAAAAAAAATAGTAACAGGGCTGAAAAATGGTACAGAATTGATGCTTTATATACAAGAATACAAAGAGTTCATAAAAAGGTGGGGAAAGGAAGAAAGCGAATTGGGTGCAGAAAATGATTCGAGAAGAAATTGTATTGGAAAGTGGGAATACATTTCAGGTGGCAAAGACAGAATTCATTTGCTTAGTGCCCGGAACCAGGAAAAGAACGACCACAAAACTAGAAGCTTCATGTAAGTCATCAGTGAGAGAGATAGGGAAGCAGATCTGCAGTGTAATCACAGATGTATAATAAATATTGTGTAATTTTATTGGGAGATATAAGTCACCAAAATATCAATTGAGAGCATTACAGTGAAAGGTAAGGAGGAGGAATGTGTTCAGGCTTTCTGAGTCCACATGTTCTCTGTCCAACTTCAAAAGAGAAATTGCTGGATCTGGTGTTGAGTACTGAAATTGACCAAGTGTCTGTAGACAAACTCATCAAGATAAAACAGAACAAACAAACACTGACCAGCAAACTGGAACAGAACAATAGATGAATTTTGAGGAGATGAAATTTCAGGTATAGGTTAGGCACATTCAAAGGCAAAAACCAAACGCGAACCAAAGCCAGAATTCTTTGATGACGAAGGAGATAGGAAATAGGAAATAGAAGGGTGAATGATTCATATCAGGCAAACTCCCCAGCAAAATAAAAACAAACAGTCAAATACAATTTATTGAGAAGGCAGTGAAGAGGAAAATAAGACTGGTAAAAATAGAATACGAGAATAGAATTATAATAAACATGAGGGTCTTGAATATAGTAGTAATGCCTCTACCTAGAGGACAGAAAGTCTGGGTTCAAAGTTAAATTTGCCCTGGGATTGTGTCACAACATGCTAAAATATACTGATTAGAAAATAAACCAACAGAAATAAAAAGAAACCTTAAAATCTTCTACTGGCATGTAAATGGATAGTAAGAGGTGGATTAAATTGGGGACAAACAGGGTAGATATATACTCGGGTAAAAAGGATGAGGTTGAATTGTTAATGAGCAGTTTGAATTGACTTTACTGAAGATGATAAAGCAGTCAACTCATTGATAGAAACCACGACAGCAGAAGTAATGAATATCCTAAGAAATGAGAGGCAGGTTGTACAAAAACAGAAGTTCCTGAACTGGAAAGGTTGACTATGTTGAAAGGGGATATATGCAGATGCTTTACATCCCAGATTTCTAAAGAACATTCAGGTGGAAATAGTAGAATACTTGCCATGTTTTTCAAATCTTCTCTGGATACAGGTAAGTGCAGAAGATTGGATGCTTTCTACATGGATTTTAAGAAAATATTTACAAAATACCACACAAAAGACTTAACAAAACTGTGGTTCATGAAACAGATTGTCTATCACACTGGGATGGATTGAAGTGTTCCACAAAAATAAGTGCTCAGACCTGATAATATCAAACTTGGAGGTATGGCAACCAATAGGATGATTAAAATAACTGTAACAGGACTCAGGCCTGCAGAATTGGAAGACAAGTGGGAAACGGAACTTAACACAGATAAACAGGTCATGCACTTGGTAGAAGGGATAAGTAGAAGCAATATAGACTCAATGCACAGTTCTAGAGAATGTGCAGGGACAGAGGAACTTGTGTAATGTGAGGGGGCAGGATATTTTGAGAAAATGGTTAAGGGCATATGGGATTGTAGGGTTTTTAAAAGAGGTTTTGACTACAAAAGCAGGAAAGTTATGTTGAACTTTTAACAAGTCTGCTTTGGCCACAACAAGATTATTGATTCCAGTTGTAGTCACCACATTTTAGGAAGGATCTATGGATTCTTGAAAAGAGTGACAGGAAAAATTAAAAGAACAAGGAACTTTAACTAAAAGTCTAAGTTGCAGAAGCTGGATTTATTCTCCACGTAGCAACGGGGATGGAGGTGAGAGTTAACAGCTTGGATATGGTAGACAAGGGAAAACTGTTCCTATAAGCTGGAAGTGCAAGGCTAGGAGACACATACTTTAAACTTTGGACAAGAGATGCAGGAAAGATGCAAGGAAGAAATTGTTCACACAGGAAGTAGTGATAACCTGGAAATTGCTGCAAAGCAGATGATCAATAACTTCAAAAGGAAATTGCTAACAAAGAAATAATTTTGCATGGTTATGCGGATAGAGCCCAGGTAGGTAATTAATTGGACTGCTCTGGGAAGCTGGCACTGACTTAGTGGGCTAAATTGCCTGCCTCTGTGCCATAAAGTACCCTCACTGAAGTAAACTCAACAATTTTCATCTACTGCCCACTCCCTGCCCTCTCCTCAGAGGTCCCATCTTATTTATGGCAATGCTGACTGGTATATTTGTACAATAAAACTTAACTAGGTTTCTTTTGAGTTTGGTTCCTCATTTACCCCATTAACATTTTCTATTTTTCATTATTCCTAAAGCTATTTTCCAGTCAGCCTGTTTCAGAGGTATTATGACACACTTCTGGAGTAAGCGGGACTCGATCCTAGGCCTCCTGGCTCAGAGGTTAGGACACTATTTATTACAGTAACATTAAACTTACTCCTTTTTAGGTGTACCTTTTTCAGCTGAATCTTTGCAATTTCCTTTCCAATATCTTGCAGTCCTTAATATTAAAGTTTTTTTCTTTCATCTAACTTCATCATGACCAGATGCTTTCATAAATTCTGCCTGACTGCAATCTGGTACGCATTCATTAATGCATAAAATTAATTCAACAGTGCTTACACATTTCATGATCTAGTTGATTTACTCTGTCACTCTATACCGATCTAGCAATGTCACTACCTATGTAAGCATGTAATAATACATTAAAAGCACGAACATTATAGGTTTTCCTTTTTACTACTTTCATTCCTTCCTCAATTAGTCAATGGTTTAATTAAAATCTAATTATTTTTAATTATTCCTACTTATTTCTTTGATGTCTATACATTTCCTCCTCTACTTCCCTCACAATTAAAGAGGTCTGTAATGCAATTTAATTCCTTTAAATGGGGTGTATTCAATTGAGTTTTCCAGATGATATGCGTGTTCCGTAATGAATCTTGGTTTCTTACCTACGAAAACAAAAATATTAGGGATGGTGGAAGTCTAAAATAAAAACAATGTTGGAAATACATAGTAGAATTGGCAGCATCTGTGTAGGAAAAATTGGAATTCTGAAAGGTCACAGACATGAAACATTAAATCAGGTTTTCTCTCATCAGATGTCAGTAAACATGCTGTGTTTTCCCAGAATTTCTTATTTTTATTTGATTCTTATCTGTTCAGTTTACTTTTAGAAAGTACTAAGGTTTGGAAGAACCAGTCAATTTCCATCCAAAACACGGCAGAATGTTTTAACACAAAAACTGAAGGAAATTTGAGTTGCATTGGATTTTTTGGGTGTTTTTGCCTCAGTTCTCCAAAACCTTCTCCTAGAACCTTAAATCACAAAAAAAAACTGTGCCTCCAATTTAAAAGCAAGTGTATAAATCACATGTCCTTTACTTATGTAGTTCAGAATAGTGTAAATTTGCATCCAAACTTTTCAGTGCGCTGCTGTTGTTTGGATTTGTGATCTCTTCAATGAAATTTGCACACACATCATTACATCTGTCTGAATTGCAAACAGTCTATTTTTGGGCCTTGCTTTAAATGTTTTGACGAAGGAATTTGGCAAGGGCTGTTGATGATTAAAAAAAATTGTAACAAGTAAAGAAGCATTTTCAAAACTAAGGGAATAATATAGCATGTAGCAGATTTCAGTGTGCTCACTGAACAAATAAATGAAGTGTTGCTAGATGATTACTTTGGAGCTGAATTAACAAAATATGTTCATAACACGAGCATACTCATGGGAAAAGCTAAACTAAAACCATTTTTTTTTCTCCTGACATCTAAACGCAAAAAATTGGCTACAGAAATTTCAGTAAAATATAGCAGGCCAGGCAGCATCAGACAAACAGGAATGCTGACATTACGTCGGTTTTCCTGATCCTCTGATGCTGCCTGGCCTGCTGTGTTCCTCCAGCTCCACACTATGTTATCTCAGATTCCAGCAGTGGCAGTTCTTACTATCTCAAAAAAAACAGGTCGCTTCATATGAATACATGGTGGGCAACAAGAAATTTACCTCAGGCCTTTGCTTATTCAAGACAACTAAGGAAAAGAAAAAATATTTAATTCATTGACCTCAGTCAGCATGTCACAAACTCCACTTCAAGTTCTGAAATATTAAGACTAGCTTATTTGAGTTGAGTATGTGTTTTCCCAAGTCAATGTCTGTTAATCAAAACCAAAAGAGCGGGAAAGAACTGTATACACTCCCTTCTTGTAATTCCATTCCTAACATAAACATTGGACAAGTGATACCTTGATTTTACAATTATTTTATTTATTCATCCATTCATGGAAATGTGCCTGTCAAGTCATTCATGGTCCATTACTGGTTTCTCTAGAAAGGAAAATGGTGAAGCACCTCGAAGTATTGTAACCCATGTGGCTATGTAATTCTTCTCCAAGACCAAAAGCAGTGGGAAGTTACACTGCCTATCCTCTAACAGAAGAAATTCATTTGGAACGCAGTTTTAAATGATCATCCCCTTATTCTGTAACTATGTCCCCTAGTTTGAGATTTACCCATTAATGGAAACATCTCTTCACAAGAGAATGTTTACTACTACTGGCAACTCACATTCTACACTCTTGAAAACAATCAAGACTTAAGGGTCTAGTCCTGCTTTACCCTTTAGTATAATTGTTGATAATCTAATGTAACTTCACTTCCCCACCCCCAAATCCTTTGTGCCCTTAGTGTCCAAAAATGTGTCACAGTTTGGAATAAATGGCTTAAAAATAAAATTGCCTACTTATAACATATAAAAACAAGCTGTTCCTCTTTCTGTTCTCCACTCCTGACTTCCACACCATCCAGATGCAAGCTGCCAAAAAGAACTTTGCTTGTTTTCATAACAACACAAGTAGTAGATCTCTCAAGACTGCCCCACCAGCCTATAAAAATCACGACAGATCAGTCTCAGGCCTCAACTTCTATTTCATGCCAGTTCCTCGTAGCTATCAACTCCCCAATATTTCAAAAATCTATTTCCTTCCTCCTTAAATACCTCCAGTGATCTAGTCTCCACAACTTTTTTAGGGTAAAAAGTTCCAGGCATTCCCTATCCTCTAACAGAAGAAATTCATTTGGAACCCAGTTTTAAATGATCATCCCCTTATTCTGTAACTATGTCCCCTAGTTTGAGATTTACCCATTAATGGAAACATCTCTTCACAAGAAAATGTTTACTACTACTGGCAACTCACATTCTACACTCTTGAAAACAAATCAAGGCATAAGGGTCTAGTCCCTGCCAAGCATTATTTCCCTGAAACCGCAGAACTATCATCATTAGAATTAGCAATATAGGCAAGCTAAAATAAGTGTATGCAAATGTAAGATGATTAAATATCAACTTTGAGTTGAAATTTAATTAAGAACTGGTACAGAGATCAGATTCTTCCTTTTCACCCATATAAATCACCAATATTATATTTTTTGAAATGTCAACCCTAGGATACTGGGGTTACCAGACACTTAGGAAACAAAATATCGTAGCTCCAAGAACATCCCTTCGGGGCTATGAAAGTAAGTTCTGAACTTTAAATGGTACACACAATTTTCACAAGAGTAAAAAATCCTTCGACACAAGGATGCAGTCAACTTTCAAAATACTAACAAAAACGTCTTTTTAAAAAAAAAAGGTAGATAGAGACAGGAACCTCAACATTTGCCCCAACATTCAGACCAACCATGACAACCTAATCTTGGCCTTAACTCAGTTTAAAGATCTATTTGCAATCCTGTATCCTGTATAAGTTCATTCAGCTACCTTCCACAGCTCTGACACAGAAAATTCCAAGGATTCACAACCCCAGAAGAAATTCCTCATTTCAATTTAAGATTAATGATTTCTTATTCTGAAGCTACGGCCCCTTTTTCGAGATTATGCTACAGTGTAAAATACTACAGACAACTGCGAATTATGACAATGAGAGCTCAACTGGCCTCAGTTTGTAAGGAATACTCGTCAAATAGTTTATAAGCATCATCTCAAAATCAAACAACTATCATGTCATCGTCCACCTCCTATATATCTATACTTCTCCGAAAAAAATATATAACCGGTGCAGGTTGTAAACACAACTTTATCTGGGCATTCAAGAAACATATTTGATAAATTCCAGCAACCAGTCATGATTCACAAGACTAGACTTGTAATGCCAGTCATAAAAACACATAAAACGGGAATATTTATTTCAGCTCCTCAAGTGTGATTTGCTTTTCTATTAGACTCTTGAATACTTTATACATAACCTTGCCATTCTTTCGGTTAACAAAATTGTGTGTGTCTTGGAAGTTTCATTCATCTTAATATCTATAGTTTTTTGGGTGGAGTCTTCCAGATTTATATTAAGTTGTGTGCAAAGGCGCTCCTAGATTTTACCTGTAAATGGTCTGGTTCAAATATTTAAAATTATATCCTCTATTGTCAGGATGCCTTCACCAGAGTAAGTAATTTCTCTATATCTCTCATCAAATAATTTTAATATTTTAACCACCTGCATTAGATCACCTTCAAAGGAGTGCAAGTTGCATTCATAACACTCCTTAAGCCCCCTTATCATCCATACTGAACTTTTCTGTACTTCATCCAAGATAAACACATATTTCCTGAGATGCAGAGACCAAAACTGAATGCAGTACTCCAGATGTTTGCAGAATGTTTCCAAAATGATGGAAATTCTAAAGTACTATTGTAATCAAAATCATTAGAACGTCAAATGAAAAATATTTCAAGGAACACTGAAAGCAAGAAAAGCATTCTGCAAATACACCTTTTCCCTTTTATGGTAATCTATTGCTATTTCCCATTTGAAGACCAGTTGCCATTTGGAAATTAGCTTTTAATTAATTTTGCATAACTATTTAAATTACTAGCGAGTTTTGAGAAGATTTGTAGCTCAGGTTGAGGTTCTGGATGTAAGTTTGCTCGCTGAGCTGGAACATTCGTTTTCAGACGTTTCGTCACCATTCTAGGTAACATCATTAGTAAGCCTCCGGTGAAGCACTGGTGTTATTTAAAATTACATCTTTCAGACTAAAGATCTTAGGAGTGAAAAATAAAGCATTGTGTCTTATTAGTCGATTGTCAAAAAACCAATATTAAATTATTAGAAAACAACAATCAGAAATTTTCATTGTTACATGTGACCCAAATTAAAATTATGCCAGGAAGCCAAAGAAAAATGACTTTTAACATAAGTCAGATTG
Organism: Stegostoma tigrinum; assembly: GCF_030684315.1. Lineage (NCBI taxonomy): Eukaryota > Metazoa > Chordata > Chondrichthyes > Orectolobiformes > Stegostomatidae > Stegostoma > Stegostoma tigrinum. The sequence continues at coordinate 41,339,548 of NC_081362.1, forward strand.
GTTTCAAGGTATTGCTACAAAGCAATCTTACAGGCTTTCTGGCTTGACAGAAACAAATAATAATTCCAACAACAATCAATTGGGTTTGTTAATTTGATACATATCAATGTATTATTCTTTAGTGCTCACTGGAAAAGTAGAAAGCCACAAAATGCAAAACAGTAACTTACAGTACCTGCTTGGCTGTGACTCCCGGTATGAGTCTAGCTACACTTTCCCAGTTGATAGTCTTAGGCTGGGCTACTCCTAACAAAGAGCGGAGAATCATATCCAGCACCAGTCCTCGGTTCTCATAAAGAAATGGGACACTTACTGAACACGAGTGACTCATCTTGTTTTCTACTAGACTGGGAAAAATAGTAATTTAGTTAAAAATGTTAACAGGTACTGTCAGTAGCATTACTACTTACATAGATAGCCTCTGTTAAGCATTTTTGATTTCAGTTTTTAATTAATTTGGCATACCATAGAGTCATAGAATCATACAGCATTCCAACTCATTCATGCCAACAGGTATCCCAAACTTAACTAGTCCCATTTACCTGCATTTGGCCTATATCCCTCTAAACTGTTCCTACTCATGTACCTGTCCAAATGTCTTTTAAAATGTTGTAATTGTACCATCTCTACCACTTTCTCTGGTAGCTCATTCCATATGCACACTACCCTCTGTGAGAAAGATGCTCCTCAGGTCCCTTTAAATCTTCCCCACCTCACCTAAATACTGCCCTTTAACTTTGGACTCGCCTACCCTTAGAAAAAGATGTTGGCTAGTCACCTTATCTTTGCCGCCCCCACTCCCCCCCCCCCCACCCCACCCCGCCCAATGATTTTATAAACCTCTGTAATGGTCACCCCCCCAGCCTCTAACGCTCCAGGAAAAAAATGTCCCAGCCTATCCAGTCTCTCCTTATAACTCAAATCCTCCAGTCCTAGCAACATCATTGGAGAGATTTTTTTTTAAAAACACTTTATAGTTTAATAATATCCTTCTCACAACAGGGTGTTGTCAATTGTGTATAATATTCTAAAAGTGGCCTCACTTACATTTTGTACAGACGTAACACAATGTGCCAATTCCTATATTCATTGCTCTGACTAATGAAGGCAAACGTACCAAACGACTTCTTCACCACCTTGTCCTCTTGCAATGCCACTTTCAAGGAATTTTAAACTTGTACAACAGTGTAAGCCCCACACTAGATTGCTGTACCAAAATACAGTACCTTGCATTTATCTAAATAAAACTCCATTTGCCACTTCTCAGCCAACAGACTCAACTGATCATTATCTCATACTCTGAGATAAGCTTCACTGTCCACTGCACCACCTATTTTTGTATCACCTGCAAACTTACTATCCATGCCTTCTATTTATAATCAATACCTTAGATGAGAATATAACAAAACAACAGTGGACCTAGAACCCATCTTTGCAACACACTGATCGTCACAGGCCTTCAGGCCACCACTCCACATGCCATTGACTTTACAAGTAGGAGCACAGATTTGAAGTGTTTTTTTAAACAAATAACAGTATTTTAGGAAAACTATAAATCACATACTATAATTGTGTTTGATACATTGAACAAAAGCCAGTTAAAGTTCACTATCACGCACCTGTACCAAGGCAGCAGTTGAGTAGCCAGCTACACCTGTATTTTATAATGCAAGTGCATCATGCATTTCAGGAAACAGTCTGCAGTAATAGCACTTCTGTAAGTGATTAAACTGTCATGGCATGAATATATTCTTCTAACTTCCATGACACAAAAATTATCGTTGAACGGAGGATACTTTTTGCTCTTTTACAAAAAGCAGGTTACTCCAACACTGTCATAGCCTAATCTGCTAAGGGCTAAATCAAGCAAGCAAACAAACATGGCCTGCCTCCAAACTTCAGATTTATCAAAAACATACAAAAGCAGACAAGAGTACAGGAGAACATTCAGTCCATCGAGTTTGTGCCATCTTTTTCAAACAGCAATCCAATTTGTTTCAATAAGCAAAACATCAATTTGGCCAGGTGATAAAAATAAACTACTAATACAAGAAATTGCAATACGGAAGTCAGGAGATGTGATTTACCATTGTCATTATACAGTAACACATTAATTTTGAATCTGTAGTCATTATAATGGCATGTTTGTCAAATGTGTTTCATTTTTCAAAAATTGGCAGATAAGCAAATACAAGCCAATAAGCATCACCTGACTGCTAATTGTAGGACATTTCTATGCTTAAGGTGGCAGTCACATGTCCTACATTACATTTCAAAATTACTACAAATCGGTTGTAAAAATGCTTTAGAACTCCATAAGACAGTAAAAGGGTCTATACAAATTCCAATTCTCCTTGCAAAAAGAAGTGTACAAGCAGCCATGATGAAGAATCTAATCTGCCAGTGACAAAGCATAAACTTGTCAAACCTCACCCATCATTAAGTGATGATTCATCAAGCTTTCTGTGTGAACGTCACCACTTGGTTGTAATTTAATCCAGGTGACTGGTGCCTTACCTGGCAGATAAAGACTACGGTGACTGGAACAAGGTCAGTCAGGTGAGCCTCACAGAACGAGAGTACACTGACTGGAGCTGTTAGCCTGGTTCAATCAGGGAGTCCTGGCTGACAGATATAAACAGGCATGTTCCCCATACTGACCAACTCTGTAGGCTTCCAACCACAAATTTAAAATCACATTTTTATTTGAGGGACTTGTTTGCAACTAAATTCTGTGGTTGTTTCATCTTTGCTGAGGCCCTTATAGTGCATGGTGGTATCCCTACTTCTAAGTGAAGTAGGCCCACGTTCAAGTCCTACCTGGTAAGAAGTGCGTAATAACACCTCTGAGCAGGTTGATTCTTAATGTCAGTCCCTAATGAAATATCGTAACACTATGTTCCAGTAATGTTTTGAATCGCAATAAAAGCCAATGAAAAATAGAAACAGATCTGCCAAAGAGATAAACAGGAATATCTGGAGATCTGCTCACTCACTCAAGGAGCAAGCTAGGTCAATGTCACATACATTGCACATGTAAATAAAGAGTGGCTTGGTGACGGGATACCAGCCTTTGTGGAATTATTTCAATGGCGATGAGAAAAATCATTGAATATATTTAAGACAGAGATAGATAGGTTCTTGATTATCAAGGACATCAAGGGTTATGGGGAGAAAGCGGGAGAATGGGGTTGAGAAACTTATCAGCCTTGATTGAATGGCAGAACAGACTCAGAACAGAATGGCCTAAATTTCTGTTCCTATGTCTTATGGTCTAACATACCCCTGAAGAGATTCACTCGTAACAGTTGTCTTTGAGTTAGGGTAAGCACTTCTGACATCACGTCACTATTTGGGAAACTTGACTCATTTAATACTGCCTTTGAAGACTAGGACCAGTGCAAGGAAAGAACATGTTATTATTTCTACACAAATGACATTGGGACATATGAAAAGGAACGAATAATTCTCTGATAGTTTGTGGGCTCTCACATTTTCAGTTCTTAGAAGCCTACCTTTCCCTGAGGTACTAGATACTAAAACCTTTCAAGAGTCAACATTTAGCAGAGAAATATTACAGCCCCAACCCACTGCTAATTCTGAGACTATCAGTTTAACCCTGCAATTCGAGAACCAGGGGAATCTGAATCAGGATTTTTGGCAAGGTTAACACAATTAACAGTAATAACTAATAAGGAGCACATAGAGAACTTGAAAAAATAGTTCTTTACATGTTTCTCCCACATGGGTATATGCCTTCAAAGGGGTAAATGTGTGTTCCAAATGACCAAAGTGACCTATGTGTGCTACATCCACTGTAAGTTAAAGTGAGGGTGAACAAAGGTGCCCTGGCTCCCATGTCTGTATTGGAGCTTAGGCCTTTCCTTGGGCTGATGAACTATTACGGAAAGTTTATATGCAACCTTGCTTCCATGCTGGCACCTTTCCATCAACTCTTAAAGTCAACCTTAAAAATAGTCGTAGTCGTATAGCCAAGCCATAACTTTCAGGGAAGTGAAGAAATACCTATCATCCTCTCAGATGTTAGCACAGTAATGTTCCCAAGTGAGATCTAGTATTGAGTGTGACACCTCTTCATACAGCATCAGGGTGGTATTAGCTAATAGGTGGCCCAACAAAGAGGAATGCCCAATAGCATATGCATCCAGGACTTTGGCTAATGCAGAGCATAAATACACAATTACAAAAGGAATGTTTGGCGGTCATACTTAGAATCACAAAGTTCCACCAATTACAAGTGCAAATTTATATAATAAATAGACCACAACCACTGCTAGGTCTAGTGGGAGGCGGCTCAAGACATCTGCACTTGCCACTTGACCTTCCAGAGTGTTCCAACTTGTAGTTGTACACATTAAGAGTAGCAGCCCACCACAGAATTCATCCTGAAGCTATGGGTAACACAGCACTGTCCCCTTTAAGTGGGGGTTGTGATCTGTTCCTATTGCAACTTTATATCCCTAATGGTTTTGATGGAACTTTCTTGCAAAGATAACCGTAAAGCCTTCCTTCTCTATCAGGGCATACCTTTGTTTGGCATCAGCCAAAGTCTGGGGAGCATACCGAACCAGGCATGCTTCTCTGCCAGACCACCAGTGAACAAACTACCCAGGCACCGTTTGGGGAGGCATCACATGTCAGCACCACATCTTGCTTGGGAACATAGTGTACCAACACCTTAGACGATAGCCATTTCTTCATTTCTCTAAAGGCTCTATCTTGGTTATGAGGCTATTTCCAAGGCTGATCCTTTTTCAACAGCAGATGTAATGGTGGTAGGATGGAGGTCGGCTTACGTATGACTTTTCCATAATAATTCACCAACTGAAGGAGAGACCTATGCAGCGGTACAAACGTGGGAGCCAGGGCACCTTTGATCACCCGCACTTTGTTGTCCAATGGGTGTAATCCGGTCTTGTTGACTTTGTAGCCCAAGTAAATCACTTGGGATGCCTGGAACACACGTTACCCCCTACTTTGACACAGACACACATGCACTATTAGGACTTCACTCAGGGAGTGATTTTCTGATAGAAAAATGTTAAGCCAATCTTGGTGAATTCTTCTCAACCAATTTCACTACATCAAGCTTGGGCCTGAGCCTTTTACTACAATGAGTTGTAACTGAAAGAGCTGCTTCTCATAAAGGGACTGGACTGAAGTTGTACCCTAAATCTGTCTGGTTTCGCCAGTATAGGTTCTCAGTCTAGGTGATTAAAGATGCCCCAGCCCCCATGTCTGTACTGAAGCTTATGCAAACATAAGGGTTAGAATTCAGAGCAAATTTTGTTAAAGACTGGTTATGCAATCATTGAAATGGCTAGGTTGTTATCAACCGTCATTAGAACTGGGTGACTATTTAACCAGATGTTTATTTTGATTGGTTCTGATTTGGATGTTGCTAACCAATTCATTCCATTCCAGATATATAGGTGGACTTTCCAGGGTGGGCACTCTCCTGGTTACCAGCTTATGACATCTCTTACTCAATTTAGGCCTAGTGGGGCTCTTTTGCTGTCTTGAGTCCACATACAGACAGCAACGTCAATGGCTTGCCAGTCCAGATCCCCAAGAAAATTTTAACCATTTGATCAAGGCTTGGCTTTGTTTTGGAGTTTTGCTTTGGCTGACCGACAGTCCCTATGCAATTGCTTTCACTCATGATGGGGTTCCCCAAGCTCAGTTGGGCTGGTAAGGGCATCCACTTCCATTGGAATACCCTAAGCTCACATGCTCCACTTGCCACATTTTCCAATGACAAATCCAGTTCTGCCTGTCTGAAGTCCATCTGCTGGTAGGTGCTTTTGCATGGTTACATCATTGATCCCATATATCAAACAAAACAAACAAGTCTCCTAGCGTCTCATTAAAGGGTTAAACCAAAGTTACTTCTCTCTGCCAGTCATCTTAACCTTGTCAAAAATCCAGACACTGATTCCCCGGTCCTCAAATTGCTGTGTAAAACAGATAGCATCTCAGAATTAAAGGAGGCTTGGGGGTTATAATAATCCTCAGCTAAATCCATCAACCCTTGAATACCAATCAAAAAAACTGCAGGTCTATAAGCTGTCAGGAGAATTACTCATTGCTTTTCATCTACTCTAATGTCATTTGCCACAAGAGATAACACATTCTGGATCCAGTCTTTGACAGCCTGAGCAAATGAGTCAAGCTTCTCAAACAATGGGATGATGCCAGAAATGCTTACCCCAACTCAAAGACAACTGCTATGAATTTCTTCGAGTGCATTTTTCTCTCATAGCCACTGAAGTACCTCCATAAATAAAGCTACCCTGTAGTTGCAAGTGGTTGGACAGTGACACTGATCCAGCCTCCTCAGAGTCAGTTCTCAAGTGAACAGAATATCTGACACTCCTATTTATATCTGTTGGCCAGGGGTCCTTGATTGGAGCTGTTAATCTGGTCCAATCAAAGATTTTTCTACTCAAGGTCCACCTGGCAGACCTTGTTACAATCACTACAATTCCTTTCAGTGCTTGGTTTTGAAACAGTCCTTTTCCTATTTTAGATCACTGTCAAAACTACAGTAAAATAAGAAAAATCAGTCTTCACACTGTTTACCAGTGACTGATGCCAACAATAGCAGACCAAGCATATAGAGTGGCGATATGACCAACCATAATGCAAATGACAGATTACAAACCCATTAACTTATGCTATTGGAAAACACTGATAGATGTATTGGAGGTTAAAATTGTGCTCCAAAGTTGAAACCCTACTTTCAAGAACATAAAACTTTGTTATAGAAAACTTTTTTTGTAGTAGTTTTCACATTACTTTATCAGCACAACAACTATTCTCCTGCGTGCTTTTCATTACACATTAAACCATCCATCCTGCCTTGCATCAACTATCATTTACATTTTCATTGGCAGTTTGCATACTTCAAAATATACTTAACCATGCATATTTAATGCTCAAGAAATCATACCACCCCATGTCAGTTCCAGTCTTTTACTAGTAGGACAACTTGCATCAAATACAGTGAACACCTGATAGCTTTAAGATAGTAAAATGGCCCCAATGATGTAATCAAATGAAATCTGCTCCTAAGCCAAAAAGAAAAGATATATTAGGAAAAGGAGAAAAAGAGCAGAGAAGTGTAGCAAATGAATTCTTTAGAAAAATCTACAGCTAATCATAATGTCTTATTCTCTTTCCCAAGTCTTTCAAAGGTTTATGCACCCTTTCTTATAACAATTCGATAATTGTTGCCTTAACTATGTTTTGTAACCAAGCATCTAACAAAGTTCTCTCCCAGGTTAATAAATTTCACTATCCTATTCTAACTGATATTTTACATTGACTCCCAAACCACAAAAAAGGTATATTATGTGTACAATCTGGTAGCCTTTGTTCTCCAGAGAATTAAGAAGTTTTAGTGAACCTTTATGAAATACTGGCTCAGCTTCAATTGAAACAATGCATCCAATTATGAACACGATAATTTCATAAGGAAGTGGAAGCATTCAGGAAGTTGCAGAAAAGATTTACATGACTGATTCTAGGGATACATGTCTTTACTTAAGTAAAAAGATCAAAGAAGCAAATCAGAGAGCAGCTGAGAGTCATCATGACAGAATTCTGGAAGACACCACCACAGTCATCACAACTGTACAGGAGACCTCCACAGGACACCCTCCTTGAGACGGTGAGGAAAGGCAATGAATCAGAGAGCAGCTGAAAGTCATCATAGTAGAGTTCTGGGAGACATTGCCACAGTCACCATGATTGTACAGTAAGTCAGGGAGAATCTGGTGTCAAGGTGTGGTTTAACCTGACATGTTACATTGGTGTTTCCCACTCTCCTTCCTTCTTGGACTGAAGCAAAAGGGGTTTTGTGAGGAAAGGTGACTGGTTAGTTAAATGTGTACAAGATAGCAGCCATTAAGAGAGTGGGCAACTGTGAGATTGGAAGTGCTGAGGCCTTTGAGAGATTTTGATGTGGGGAGGTTGAGCAAGATTACAGGTAAGGGCTCTTTAACTCTACTTTCATTCTGTCTACGCGGACAGCAGTTAGAGCGGTGGCATGCTTCTCTTGCAGGAAGTGGGAGATCAGAGACTTCCAGTGTCCCTGGTGGTTATACCTGTGAGAAATGCACTTGGCTGCAGCTCCTGATAGACTGCGTTAGGGAGCTAGATGCACTCAAGATCATCTGGGGTGTGAAGAACATCATTGATAAGCGCTACAGTGAAGGGGTCACACCTAAAGTGCAGGCTGTAGGTAGCTGGGTGATGACTAGAAGAGGTAAAGGGGGAAAGTGAATAGTGCAGGGTTCCTCTGTGGCTCTTCCCTCAGTAACTGGTATACTGCATTGGATACTATACGGTGGGGGGGGGACCTTTCAGGGGCTAGTAGCAGCAGCAATCAGGTCAGTGGCATTGTGACCGTTGCTGAGGCTCAAAGGGAAAGGGTGCAATCAGACAGAGCAATACTGATAGGAGACTCAATTGTCAGGGGGACAGACAGGAGATTCTGTGGCTGCAGAAGAGACACAAGGATAGTGTGTTGCCTCCTGGGTGCCAGCGTCAAGGATGTCTCTGAACAGTTGCAGAACTTTCTGAAGGGGGAGGGTGAACAGCCAGAGGTCAATGTGCACATCAGTACAAATGACACAGGTAGACAAGTGGAAGGGATCCTGCAAAATTAATACAGGGAGTTATTTAAATTCTTGCTTTGTTAAGAAACAGAAAAATAAGCCAGATGAATGCGTGGCTGAGGATTTGGTGTAGGTGGCAGTATTTTCAGATCTTGGATCATTAGGATCTCTTCTGGGATAGAGGAGACCTGTATGAAGGGGATGGGTTGCACTTGAACCGGAGAGGGTCCTATATACTCATGGAGAGATTCGCTCGTGTTACCCAGAATGATTTAAACCGGTTTGGCAGGGAAGTGGGACTCTGAATAAGAGAAGGGCCATTGAGACCAAGTTTACTATTCAAGATAGCCAGGAGCACAGTAAAGGGAGGGAAAAGACTTCTGGTTTAAAGTGCATTTATCTCAACACACGAAGCCTGATTGGTAAGGTAAATGAGCTCAGAGTATAGATGGACTCTGGGGACTGGGATACTGCAGCCACAACAGAAACATGGCAGAGATAAGGGCAGGATTGGCGGCTCAATGTTCCAGGATACAGAAGCTAAAGGCATGACGGAAGTACAAGTAAGTTAGGAAGAGGAGTTGTCCTTTTGATAAGGGAGGACATGACAACAGTGCTTAGAGAGGATATTCTTGAAGAGTCATCAAATGAGGCCATATGGTTAGAATGTAGAAACAAGAAGGGGATGGTCATTCTGTTGGGACTGTATTATAGACCTCCAAATAGCCAGTGGCTACTAGAGAAGCAGCTGTATAGAGAGATATCAGATACCTGTAGGGATAATAGAGTAGTATTGATTGGAGACTTTAGTTTCCCCTGTATTGACTGGACAACCCAGTGTGTAAGAGGCCCGGATGGGGTAGAATTTGTCAAATGTATCCAAGAAAGTTTCCTAAATCTATATATAAGATCCCTACTCGCAAGTGTGCAACACTGGACCTCCTCTTAGGAAATGAGGTCAGGCAAGCGATTGAAGTGTCAGTCAGAGAGCACTCTGGGTCTAGTACCATAACTCTCTAAGTTTTAACATAATTATGTAAAAGGATATAACAGGACCACAGGTTAAGGTGTTAAACTGGAGCAGGGCCAATTTTGGGCCATGAGGTAGGATCGAGCAGAGGTCAATTGGGGGAGTCTGTTTGAAGGAAAGGGAACAACTGATAGACGAGAGGCTTTTAAAAGTGTGATGTCAAGAATCCAGGGACAGTATGTCAATGTTAGGGTGAAGCAAAACGTTGGCAGGTTTAGGGATTCCTAGCTGACGAGGGATATTGAGGCGCTAGTCAGGAAAAAGGAGGAGGCAAACATTAGTTTAAAACTATCGGGCTCAAATGAATTCCTAAATAACTATTAAAAAAAAATGTAGAAGCACATTCAAGAGGGAAATCAGAAGAGCAAAAAGAAGGTATGAAATGGATCTGGCAGATAAGGTTAGAGATAATCCCAAGAGATTATATAGCTATATTAAGAGTAAAAAGGTGGTTAGGCAGAGAATAAGTACCCTTAGGGATCAGCATGGCCACCAATGTGTGGAGCCACACGAGATGGGCTAGTAGGCCTGAATTATAGGGCAAGGTTGGCCAGGATAGGACTTCATTCCTTGGAAGGTATGATAATGAGGGGTGACCTTATTGAGGTGTATAAAATCATGAGGGACATAGATAGGATGAATGCATATAGTAGTTTTCCTGGGGATGGGGAAATGAAATCTAGAAGGCATAGGTTTAAGGTGAGAGGGGAAAGATTTAAGAGAGACCAGAGGGGCAACTTCATGTAGACAGTGGTGTGTACATGGAATGGACTGCCACAGAAAGTGGTTGAGGTAGGTACTATATCAACATTTAAAAATCATTTGGAAACATACATGGATGGGAAGGGTTTATGAGGGGTATGGGCTAAATGCAGGCAACTGGAACTAGTGAGTGGGCACCATGGTCAGCATGGACCAGTTTGGGCCCCACAGCCTGTTTCCGTGCTGTACTACTCTATGACTCTAAGATTCAAATACAGCTTTCAAAACAGAAGTGGATGATTGTACAGAAAACAATGGGTAAAAGTCAGGGAAGCAAGATGAGCAGAGTAAATCTTGGCTTGGAGAAGACAAGTTAGACAGTCCCCTTTTGCACTATAAAATGTTCTATAATCCTATAACAGATCTACTCAGCAACAGATGCATTAGGAAAAGGGATAGTGTTAACTTGAGTAGGCAATTGGGAAAGATTGAGGCGAGAGGGATAAGAAAAAGCATATTTTAACTGTTTTCCAAGAGTCATTATTATGACTATTACTTTTTTCTCATTATACATAAATGACCAGAACAGGATCAGACATTTGCAGGGCATGGACTAGTGAAATGGACAGACATATGGCAAATGCAGTTTAATGCAAAACAGTCACAATAAAAGTGTAGTTTGACATCAATTGGAACATTGCATCCAATTAGAAAGGACAATAAAACATTAGAGATGTACAGAAGATTTATGAGTATTGTTCCAGGACTGAAGAACTAGTTACAATAAAATTGTGTTGCTGAATTGCAGACGGACCCTATGTAACCTGGTTTTTCCCTCAAAGATGATCTGTGAAAAAGAAAACAAGTGAAAACAGTGTAAAGCAGTAAATATGTGAAAAAAGTGTATTTTTTCCCCCAATTTGCTCACACTTTGCAATGGTTTGACCTTGTACAGTAAAAGGCATCATAAAATATTGGGATTTAACTGTAAGTAACCTTTTCTGCTTAGTGTGCTGTCTTGGATGGGTGCAATACAATCCACCATATCAATGTAATCAAACATGTTTTCCATGCTTTTGAGGTGCTTTGCAAAGTCCCAGAGCGACTCTACAGCCTTAACAGTTTCAGCCATCAGTGATTAGGAGGGCATTCATTGGACTCTTCAAGGTCATTGGCCTACTTGGTTGAAGAATGTACTACATTTACAATTACCTTATGTCAGTTACAATTTGCAATGTACAGAGTCAACCACCTCGCTTAAGTTTCCATGGTTCTCTCTGCTGGACTGCTGGCCTCCTGTAGCTGAGTAAAAAGAAAATTGCATCATCCAGCTGATTGAGGATGAGCAGGAGGTGGCCATTTCCATTTATCTGCACAATCATGGTCTGTTTGAATCCAATGTGGCAGAGGCAGCGGACAACTGTGATGTTCATCACCATCTTGCACAGTTCCTTCATCATGAACACAAACTTTAGAACAGTTGGGTTGTACTTCTGCTTCTTAGAAATGGCCTCTTATCACCCTATGTTAATTTCTTCTAATATTTCAGTCCTCCATCCTGACACTTCTGGCTGCATCATACCACCGTGAAGACCAATGCAAAGTATTCTTCGAGGTCAACGTCCCTAATTTTCTGGGTCCACACAGTTTACCTCCATGATCCCTAATGGGCCCTACTCTTCCCCTGGTTATCCTATTGCTTTTTATATATTTACGACGCCCCTTTGGGTTTTCCTTTATTTCATCCATCAATGTTTTCTGATGCACACTCTGCTTTCCTAATTTTTGTTTTAATTTCCTCCCCACATTTTTAATACTCATTGAGGCACTCTGCCATATTAAATACTTGGTACCTGCCACAATCATGTCCTTTGACATCCAGGGCTCTCTATCATTGGTCCCAACCTTTCTCTTCACAGGAACGTATCTGCCCTATACTTTATTTCCTCCTTGCATACCTCCCACTGCACAATGGAGTTTTAGCAGCCGCTCCCAGCCCACTTAGGCTAAATCATATTATATCAGAGTAAAATGAATCTTTCCCTAGCTTGGAACTTTTACCCCGATCTATCTTGATCCTTTCCCATAACTATTGACAAATCTGCCTGAATTATGGTCACCATCTCCAAAATGCTCCACAACAGATATGTTTTCCACCTGCCCAGATTCATTTCAAATCAAGAACAGTTCGGTCCCTTGGCAGACTGTCTAAATACCGGGTAAAAAAAGTTCTCCTGGATGCAATTTAAGAATTTAGTTCCCTCTTTACCTTGGACTCAAACTATCCCTATTAATATTTCACTAATTAAAAGCCTCTACTATTACTGGTTCATTATTCTTACACTTTTATTCTGAATTTAATTGCATATTTAATCCTCTCTCTCACTGATTGTTTATAGACTATATATATATATATATATATATATATGCACCCAATGGCATGTTTGCTGCTGTTGTATTTTTCACCTATTCATATGGGCTCATTTGATGATACTGTCAAGATAGCATTCCTCCTCACTACTGTAATTTAGTCCTTGTTAATATTGCAAGATCTCCTCCCTTCTAGCCTCTCCTCGAATATTACCTGATTAGCCCATAACCAGGAACGATGAACTGCTGATCCTAGCCATTTTTCAGCCAAGTCTCAGTCATAGCTGGGGTATAATTGTTGTCATAACTGCTGCACTCTAACTGCTTACACCAGAGAAGACAATGCTGTGTCTTATCTTGAATCAATCCGGTTATTCACCACCGCAGGTAAACTTCTTATGACCCAACCTCTATACCAAGGCAACTGCTCTTTCCTGCACCTTTGAACTGGAGACAGGAACACTCTCTGCTCATCCTGCCTTCAACCATATTGTCAGGATTTGTAACCATTTTCATCCTCTTTCTTGTTGCAACCATTCCAGGATTTTGTCTTGTGCTTCAAATGATGGAGTCCCCTACCGCTTGAACTACTGATGTCAGTTTTTGCTTCACACCACAGTTTTCCTCTTGAATCAAATTCACTTTGTCTCCAATTGACAACACAACTTTCCCAGATGGTTTAGCCATATTTGCAGGGTTCCATAATGAAATCTTGGTATTAAGTGATGGCTTGCTCAGGATTTCACACCTGTAGTGTGGTCTAAAACGCAACTTCAATCGGTTGGTGCAATCAAATGACAAGTTTGTGCAAGTTTGGCAGATCTGGAGTTACCAGTCTAGAACTTAAATTCATTTCATTTTACTTTCTATTCTGTCAGGGGGAACATCAGGCAATTTTGACACTAGCAGCTTTAAGTTATCTGATTTTGACTCAATGTGATATCACAAATATAAAATTAATTGAAGGAATTGGGGAAGGAACAATTCAGATGAATGTATTAGAGGTATTCATGATCATGAAAAACCTGGGCAAGGTAGGGATAAACTGTTCCTACTGGAAGAAGGATCAAAAACCATATGTATATCTTTAGACATAAATCAGCAAAATGCAGCAATGGGACCCATCAAAAAACTTTCATGCATTAAGAAGTTAGGAACTGAAATTTGCTGCCCTTGTGTGTGGTAGAAGTAGAGTCAATCAAGGCTTTCAAATTAGAACTGGGTCTCTATTTTAATTCACACGAGATGTGGGCATTGCTGACTGGGCTAGCATTAGTTGCCCATCCCTAGTTGCTCTCAAGGAAGTGGTGGTGAGCTGCCTTCTTGAACTGCTGCAGTCCACACACTATAGGTAGATCCACAATGCCACTGGGAAGGGAACTCCAGTATCTTGTCCCAATGACAATGAAGGAATGAACAATATATTTCCAAGTCAGGATGTTGAGATACTTGGAGGGGAAACTTACATGTGGTGATGTTCCCACTTATCTGCAGTCCTTGTCCTTCAGATGGTAGCATTCATATGTCTGGCAGGTTCTTTCTAAGAGGTTTTGGTGAATTTCTGCAGTGCCACTTGTAGATGGTAGACACGGCCGTTGCCGAGCACCAGTGGAGGATGTATATACTTGTGGGTGTGGCACCAATCAAGCAGGCTGCTTTGTCTTGGACGGTAGCTGGCTTCTTGAGTTTTGTTGGAGCTGCACTCATTGAGTCAAGCAGGGAATATTCCATCACACTTCAGACTTGTGTTTTGCAGGCGGTGGACATATTTTGGGGTGTCAGTTATTTGGATTCCTAATCTCTAACCTGCTGTTGTAGCCACTGTATTTATATGGCTAGTCCAGTTCAATTTCTGGTCAATGGTAATCCCCATTATGTTGATTCTGGAGTATTCAGAAATGGCGGTTAGATTGTTTCTTGTCAGAGATGGTCATTGCCTGGCTTTTGTGTGGCATGAATCTTAATTGCCACTTGTCAGCCTGAATTTAGTCCAGGTCTTTCTGCATTTGGACATAGAATGCTTCAGTATCTGAGGATTCACGAATGGTACTGAACATTGCGCAATCATCAGCAAACATCTCCATTTCTTGACCTATGATGGAGGGAAAGTCATCGTTGAAATGGTTGAAGATGGCTGGGTAGAGGTCACTAAGCTAAGGAACCCTGCAGAGGTGTCCTAGAGTTGAGATGACTGATCTCCAACACCGTCAACTACTTTCCCACGTAAAACGTCTGATACCAGTCAGCAATGTGTTTCCCCAATTCCCACTGACTCCAGTTTTGCCAGGGATCCTTAATTCCACAGTCAAACAAATGTGGTTTTGATGTCAAGGGCAGTCATTCTCATCTCACCCCAGAATTCAACTCTCTATTCCACATTTGAACCCATGCTATAATAAGATTAGGAGCCAAGTGGCCCTGGCACACAAACTGGGCATCAGTGGTTATTGCTCAGCAGATGCTGCTTGATAGCATTGTTGAAAACACCCTCCATCATCTTACTAATCATTGAGTAGACTGATGGGACAAAATTGGCCAGGCCATAGTTTGGCAATGTATAGCCATACTAGAACAATCTGGTTCAGGGTGGAGTAACTTATGGAGCACATATCTTCAATGCTATCGCTTAAGTATTATCTAGAAAGAAAGAATTAGCAAGGGAACCAGGAAAAGTCAGATAAGTGGTGAATTGCTCATTCAGACAGCCGGCACTGACACAGTGTGCCGAATGGCCGCCTCCTGTTATAACAATTCTATTCATGGTGTTCTCGTAAATCGAAATTTCATTTATTTAGGAACTACACACAGGCTTATGTTCCAATTTTAGCTTATTGTCTTTCACAGTAGATGCGTATTTTTCGGTGTCAGTTGTGTCCGACATATCGACCGCCAGTCACAAACGTGGTTAACGCCTTGTTTAAAAAATACATTGTTTGAGGGAACGATTTTTGCGAGGGTACAGGGGAGAACTCAACCACCCTCCGCTCCCCCAGCCCCACTCTTCTTCCCAGAGTGCCGTGGGATATTGCAGTCAGATGAGACCTCGGTTTAACGTTTCAGTGAAATACCGTAGCTCCAAAACTACATAATTTATCATGTTTTATACTATATTAATACGCAAATATAATTCAGATCTGCACAGATAGATGGCTAGAAAAACATTAAAACATAGCTACTGTCTTCTTAGAGTTAACACCAACAGAGACCACTAACTAGACTAACGTCGACATTCTGGCAACAAGTTTTAAACCCAACTGTGGTCTTACGGCGATCCGTTGCTTCGGGCGGAGAGGTAATAGTGTGGAGCTTGAGTTGTATATCCTGATTCGTCTTCCGTTCGGTCCACTAGAATTTGCCCGAGGGAGGAAGAGTGCCCTTCACCTCGACAAAAGGGACTTCCAGTAGCGGAACCCACTCACGGCATTCGTACCGCAATATATATGCGGGTGACGGATACTCGCCACACTGCACTCCTTTAAAATCGCATTGATATTATTAAAATTCTCTTCTCTTAAATAGAAAACGTCTCATCTGGCACATCCATCCAACTCTAACAACCATTGAATCACAAATACCTGGAGAGCTGAGCTAAGAGGAACGCCTTCAGCGTGACTGACATCCCCAAGAAACCAATACACGGGCAGGTTCCCCAAGAGACGGGCCAGTCGGTGTTGGGCGTGTCCAATGGGAGATGGGAGTGGGCGGGTGTTCCGGCCTGGCCGGGCGCGCGGACGGCAATTACCGTCCCACCCGAAAAGTAGAGCCGCACTGCAGCAAGATCGGCGTCTATGTAACCAGGCAACCGGCCTGCTGTGGGTACAGTATTCGAGAGAAGTTCACAGGGCGCATAGGCCTCGATTGCACAGGAAACCCAAATTAGCTGTTCCGTTTAAAAGGAGGGAAAAACCTACTTTCCAAGTAAAATAAAAGCTATCAGTAAAACGTTCTCGACATATAGACGTACAGAATTTAGGAGAGAAAACAGAGAAACAAATTCCCTTCGGCGAATCTCTTAACTTAGTTTCAGGCAGGCTAACGAGCAAAAAGTCAAAGATTGTGTTAATTCCGTTTCGTTATTAATGCTTATGCCTAATGTTAAAGCCTCTTTTGGCATTCTGCGTTTCCGGCATGTTATGCCCTACTTCTAATTTCCAGTATACCGGCTATTAAAATATTCGGATTCTTAGTTTATTGTCACACTATAAATGTAATCTAGTATCATTATGTTAAAACTGCGCCGCTTCGCTCTCACCCTTTTTTGACATTTTATCTGCTTCACGTTTCCAGCTGTAATTGGAGTGCGCCGGGACAGCGAACGGTCGCAGTATGCGCGTGCGCACAGGGAGTACGGCTCTAATGCCAATGTTTCGTCAAATTCGTTCACGTTTTGTCGGTCCTGTACGATTACTTGGTGCGGCATTTATGTCGAAAACAAAAGTTAATTTGGGTGAAAATATAGCACCAGGCCCAGTGCATATAAACTAAGTGGCATTCACATCACCAACTAGAGAGAATTTGATCATCTCCCCATTAGGGAATTACCGCCGTTGAATTTTTCCCACCATCGTTGACCAGAAACTTTTATGTGTAGAAATTCACACAGTACTAATGGACCTGCCGTTTTGGCATTGTCACATGACCTCAATCATGAAGTCCATCACACCTGGCGTCAATTTTCCAGCGTGAGTTACCAACACTGCTTAAACATGGACCAAAAACAGAAGTTCTGAGGAAATGTCACTGGACTTGAAACATCAACTCTGATTTTTTTTCATCTCAGATGCTGCCAGACTTGTTGAGCATTTCCAGCAGCATCTGTTTTTGGTCTTGTTTTGTTCTTTCGGTTTTTACCGCTTAAACAAGGCTTCCTACTTCTTCAGAGATAGTGGGAACTGCAGATGCTGGAGAATCCGAAATAACAAGGTGTGGAGTTGGATGAACACAACAGGCCAAGCAGCATCAGAGGAGCCGGAAAGCTGACGTTCCGGGCCTAGAACCTTCATCAGAAATGGGGGAGGGGAAGGGGGTTCTGAAATAAATAGGGAGACAGGGGGAGGAGGACAGAAGATGGATAGGGAAGAAGATAGGTGGAGAGGAGACATACAGGTTAAAGAGGTGGGGATGGAGCCTGTAAAGGTGAGTGTTGGTGGGGAGGAATGGAGGACGGACAGGTCAAAGGGGTGGGATGAGGGTAGTAGGTAGGAAATGGGGGTGTGGCTTGAGGTGGGAGGAGGGGATAGGTGAGAGGAAGAACAAGTTAGGGAGGTGGGGACGAGCTGGGCTGGCTTTGGGATGTGGTAGGGGGATGGGAGATTTTGAAGCTTGTGAAATCCACATCAATACCATTGGGCTGCAGAGTTCCCAAGCGGAATATGAGTTGCTGTTCCGGCAACCTTTGGGTAGCATAAGTTTTAATGCTTGTTGCACTGAAATGCTTATTTCCATGAGATAAGCACGTGAGAAGACCAAAATCTCAACTTCACCAAAGGAGGCCAAGGACAGACATGTCATCTGCGGAATGGGAGGGGGATTTAAAATGGTTCACGACTAGGAGGTGCAGTAGTTTAATGCGAACCGAGCATATGTGTTCTACAAAGTGGACCCCAAGCCTCTGCTTGGCTTCCCCGATGTAGAGGAGGCCACAATGGGTACAGCGGATGCAGTATACCACGTTAGCAGATGTGCAGGTGAACATCTGTTTGATATGGAAAGTCTTCTTGGGGCCTGGGATGGGGTTGAGGGAGGAGGTGTAGGGGCAGGTGTAGCACTTTGTGCGGTTGCAGGGAAAAGTGCCGGGTGTGGACTGAAAAAGGGAGTTTTCAGAGAGTGTGGTCCCTCTGGAAAGCAGACAAGGTTGGGGAGGGAAAGATGTCTTTGGTGGTGGGGTCAGATTGCAGATGGCGGAAGTGTCGGAGGATGATGCATTGGATCTGGAGGTTAGTGGGGTGGTATGTGAGGACTAGGGGGATTCATTTTTGGTTGTTATTGTGGGGACGGGGTGTGAGGGATGAGTTGCGGGAGACACGGTCGAGGGCGTTCTCGACCACTGTGGGGTGGCTGGGGATGTTGCGGCCCTTGAAAAACAAGGACATCTGAGATGTACAGGAGTGGAATGCCTCATCCTGGGAGCAGATGCGGTGGAGGAAAAAGAATTGGGAACAGGGGATGGCATTTTTTGCAAGAAGGTGGGTGGGAGGAGGTGTATTCTAGGTAGCTGTGGGAGTCTGTGGGCTTGAAATGGATATCGGCTTCTAGGTGGTTGCCCAAGATGGAGTCAGAGAGGTCCAGGAAGGTGAGGGAGGTGTTAGAGATAGCCTAGGTAAACTTAGGCTTGGGTGGAAGGTGTTGGTGAAGCGGATGAACTGTTTGAGTTCCTTGTGGGTGTATGAGGCGGCGCTGATACAGTCATCAATGTAACGGAGGAAGAGGTGTGGTTTGGAGCCAGTGTGGGTGCAGAAGAGGGATTGTTCCATGCACTGAACCCTGCAGCCCAATGGTATCAATGTGGATTTCACAACCTTCAAAATCTCCCCTCCCCCTACCACATCCCAAAACCAGCCCAGTTCGTCCCCACCTCCCTAACCTGTTCTTCTTCTCACCTATCCCCTCCTCCCACCTCAGCCACATCCCCATTTCCTATCTCCTAACCTCATCCCGCTCCCTTGACCTGTCTGTCCTCCCTGGACTGACCTATCTCCTCCCTACCTCCCTACCTATACTCACCCTTACTGGCTCTAACCCCACCTCTTTGACTTGTCTGTCTCCTCTCTACCTATCTCCCCTCTCTCCCTATTTATTTCAGAACCCTCTTCCGATGAAGGGCCTGGGCCCAAAACGTCAGCTTTCCTGCTCCTAAGATGTTGATACCATTGGGCTGCAGGATTTCCAAGCGAAATATGAGGTGCTGTTCCTGTAACCTTTGGGTGGCATCATTGGGGCACTGGAAGAGACCCCGGATAGTTCTTAATATTCTGTCAGAGTGAAGTTGAGCTTGAATGTTGAAAAGCTGCACAGAAACAGAGGCACTGAAGAGGTATTCAGGACTGTTCAGAGTTGTTGAATCTGCTAAAGCTTTAGAAAGCCACTGGAAAGGAACAAGAAGCAGACCACATTTGAAAGCACTGGGTATATGAGAAAATGGTTGCAAATTTTCTTTTCCTGGTTCCAGTTGAAGTGGAGGGTGATATGAAACAGAACCTGCAGTTTTCCACTTGCTGTGACAAATCTACAAGGATGTGACAGATTTAATTAACAAGCCAGAGCAGTTATTAGTTGTCATACTTTAATCATCATTGCAATGAGACTCTTTGTTTCTAAGTGTATTCCATCCTAAATCTCCCAAAAAAACAGAAAGTGCAGAACTGAATAAATTTTCAAACCTTGAAGGCATGTTTCAAACCCTGACTTCAAACACAGATGGTAAATCAGCAGGAACAGCACCTCATATTTCGCTTGCAGCTCAATGGTATCAAAGTGGACTTCACAAGCTTCAAAATCTCCCCGCCCCCAACTGCATCCCAGAACCAACCCAGCTTGTCCCTGCCTCCCTGACCTGTCTGTCTTTTCTCCTACCTATCTGCTCCTCCCACCCTAACACCCACCCCCACCTCCACCTCCTACCTACCAGCTTCATTCCTACCTCCTTGACCTGTCCATCTTCCCTTGACTGACCAATCCCATCTTAACTCCCCACCTATACTCACCTTTACTGGCTCCATCACTGCCTCCTTGACTTGTCCCGTCTCCTCTCCATTTATCTGCTCGTTTATCCATTTTCAATCTGCCTTCCCCTCTCTATTTATTTCAGAATCCCCTTCCCCTCCCCCATTTCTGAAGCAGGGCCCAAACCCGAAATGTCAGCCTTCCTGTTCCTTTGATGCTGCTTGGCCTGCTGTGTTCATCCAGCTTTGCACCTTGTTATTCTCAGGTCTTCTGTCCTACTGTTATGTATTTCAAACTGAAACAGTAGAAAGATCATGAACAAAAGCCAGGATGCAAATACTGTGAAGGACATCGCACAAAGGAAAAGATGGTATACCTAACATAGACAAAACCATATTCTCACTGCAAAAATACACATCATTTTGGATATGTGTTTGGCCATGAAGAAGCATGACAGTTGCTACAGATGGCTCCTAGAGAGAGAGATCCGGAAAAGATCCTGATAAATTACTCCACTTCATGCAACCATTTGGTTCAGTCAGGTCAATAGGTAATGAATGATTTCTGAATTTTGGGATGATGACTGCAATAGGAGAAAAACAAAATGACATGAAAATTTAGGATTATACTTGTGTGTCTTGCAACATCATAACCTTCATAGACCTATGTGAAATGACTCAACATGATAATCCAGGAAATGAAGCCATCTAATGTACAGTTGAGGCTATATGGTTGAAGGGGACATGGTGGCTCAGTGGTTCACACTGCTGTCTCACAGCACCATGGACCTGGGTTTGTTCCCAGCCTAGGGCGACAGTGTAGAGTTTGCACATTCTCCCAACGTCTGTGTGGGTTTCCTCCAGGTGCTCTGGTTTCCTCCCACTGTCCAAAGATGTGCAGGTTAGGTGGATTAGCCATACTAAATTGCCCATAGTGTCTAGGACAGAAAAACAGGGATGGGGGTGGGGCTGGGTGGGATACTCTTCAGAAAGTCAGGGTAGACAGGATGGGCTGAATGGCCTGCTTTGACACTGTAGGGATTCTGTACGATAGCACCACATTTGCGTCAAGAGGATAAACTACTCAGAGCCGAGTTCAATGATAAGAAAAAGATCAAGCGTTCCATGTTATAGACAGCAAGTAAAAACCACTCCTCTGAGTAAAACATGGACTGTTTACCTTAAGTATACCAGAAATGAGTTGCAACTTTTGCAGCGCACTAAACCATTGACCGTGGAAGAGAGCGTAGAGGAATGCAAATGTGTTTACACGTTTAGAATGATGTCTCAAACAGAGAGTGAGGTAATCAATTCAGCCTCTACCAAGAAAAGTTCCAGCTGTTCACAAGACCAGCCTTAAGGACAAGGTAGAACATTGGGAAAAGAATTATTCAAGAAAATGACAACTCCAAAGGACTAGCAGCATGACAGCAGTGAAGCAACTTAGAAAGCTGAGAGTATGCTTTTACCCAAAGGCTCTAAATAAAGCTCTGAAGTGAGCTTGTCAGCCATAATCACAGTGAGTGTGCCCCTGTATATTTTAATTTTGTCTCTGGCCAGGGGAGATGTCAAAGGACTGTAGGACAGCTAATGTGGTTCCACTTTACAAGAAGGGTGGAAGAGATAGACCAGAGAACTATAGACCTGTATATCTAACATCACTGGTGAGAAACTACGGGAAAAAATAGTGAAGGAGAAAATTAATTTCCATTTGGAGAGGGAAGAATTGATCGAGGAAAGCGAGCACAGCTTAAGTCATGTATAACATATATTTGAGGAGGTGATCAAGTGTTTGGATGAGCGTAGGGCAGTTGTTATAGTTTATATGGATTTTAACAAGGCCTTTGATAAGGTCCCACATGAGAAGCTGATAAAGAAGGTAAAGGTTTATGGTAACTTGACAAGTTGGATCAAAAATTGTGTAGTGACATGTTATTTGTGTGACTGGAGTCTGGTGTGCAATGGCATACTATGAGGATCAGCGTTGAATCCCTTATTGTTTTTGATATTCATAAATCATGTCAATGAAAATACTGGGGGGCTGATAATTGCAGATGACAAAAAGATTGGCAGGGTGATTGACAGGGAGAAGGAAGATATTAGTTTACAGGAGGATATAAATGATTTGGTCAGATGGACAGATCATTGGCAGATGGAATTTAACCCTGATGAGTGTGAGGTGATACAGTTTGAAAAAAGAGGGAAGACAAGGGAGTACTCTGTGTAAAACAAGACACTAGGAAACTTAGAGAAACAGAGGGTCTTGGAGTGCTAGTTCAAAGATCCCTAAGGTGGGAGGACAGGTTAATGAGGTTAACAGGTTAACAAGTTAAGAAGGCATACAGGACGCTTGCTTTTATCAGTTGTAGTATAGATTATAAGAACAGGGAGGTCATGTTGGAGTGGTACAGAAATTTGGTTACGCCAAGCTGGAGTACTGTGTGTAGTTCTGATTATCACACGATAGGAAGAATGTAATTGCATGGAGGGGGTGTGGAGATTCATCAGGATGTTGCCTGGAATGGACAACTTCAGCTATGAAGAGCAGCTGGATAAGCTCAAGTGGTTTTCTTTGGAGCAAAGAAAGTTGAGGGGGACCTGATAAAGGTGTGCAAGATTGGGGAGCATGGACAGAGTGAATAGAAAGCAGCTGTCTTCCTGAGATGAAGGCTCAGTAACAAGGGAGCATAATTTTTAAAGTGAAAGGCAGGAGAGGATTTTAGGAAAAACATTTTCACCCAGAGGGTGATGGGCATCTGGAATCTAATGTTGGGGAGCACAGTTGAGGGAGGAAACATCAGCCTTTAAAAAGGTACTTGAATGAGCATTTGAAGTGTCATAGCATTGAAAGTTATGGGCCTAGCAGGGGACTGGCATAGGTAGTAATATATATTTGGTGGTATACACTTGATGGGCTGAAAGGCCTCTTCTGTACTGTATAATTCTACATGGTCTATTTTTTGATGTATTTGGGTTTTAGAAGTATTTATTTCAGTGTCTCCAAATGTAATTTTTCTGCTCTTTTAACAGAAAATTGCAATAGCAACTTTACAGAGAAAGGCGAGAGAGAAACACTGATGCAGCCAACTTCTGGAGGTGTGTTCTCTCTGTTTCATTGCCCTTGCAGTATCTGTGTTAAGTTGCCACCTGACCAATCAGATGGTCGTTCCGATGGTTTGCCTGTTTTTCCCAAGCTGAAAAATCTCCTTGTTCATTTTCCCTTTTTCAAAAGTACTCTTTTTTCACATTTTCAATCACTTATCGAAAAATAAAAATACATTATCTTGCAGATTCCATCCTAAGAGAACTGTTGTTTTCAAATGCATTTCATTAGAAGATCTATGAAGCAGACAGTAAAGCACAAAATACATACACACATCTATATTCATCTTTACAGTATTTCAACAATTTCTTGTCATGTTTCTCTTAAATTTTCATTCTGTCGTTTCCCATTTTAGGTAATGGGCCTGCTAATACATTATCTTTTCTGGAAATATGTATAATTTTTTATATTGAATGATTGAATCAACAAGCTCCATCTGAATAATCTTGTGGTTTGAGTTTTAAATTTTTCAAAAAAGTATTTCACAGAGAAAGAAATTTTACAAAATCTATGATAACAACACTCGCTATCCATATCCTCTGTGCCTTATGATTAGAGACGTTGGTTTCTTCTACAATTCGATGTCAAGTAAATACTGTAGCATTGCCACTTTTATGAAGCTATTCTCAAGTAAAAATGTATTCCCACACATCTGCTTTCAGATCTATTTCCCTATTTTCATTTGCAGTTGTTTCTTCTTCACATTGCAAGAGAAATCTGATTACTTCAAGTAGCTCGTCAGTTTTTCTATTTCATAAAAAATATCTTTGTATACATAGTCGCAAATGCAGCTCAGTTCTGTACAGTGGCATGCCAACAAAACAAACATTGGAGTTTGACTCTATCGAAACAAAAGTATCTTTTACTTGAACCAGACTATAGTTACACTACAGTGGGACAATCTGTTTTTTGCAGTTTGGCAGTTGAATGCACTATTGTTCTGCCATTCTCATATTCCGATCACTTAATTTGCCTTATTAGCACCTTATCCCCCACAGCACTCTGCCACCCCCCACACCATGGCATAAATATTGTCCCCCTCTCCACTTCATGTCAGCTCTGATGAAGAGTCATCTCGACCCGAAACATTGGCTTGCTCTCTCCATGCCTGGCCTGCATGATTTCCAGCATTTTTCTGGATTTCTGAGCTATGCACTTTAAACTTTACTCCTTTGAAATCCTCCTCCATGTTGCTCTCTCACACACATACGCAGACAAAAACACAAATATTTTGAGTGAAAGTAAACAAAATCAGGAGAATACAGGATAGCAAAGTGTGAAGCTGGATGAACACAGCAGGCCAAGCAGCATCTCAGGGGCACAAAAGCTGACGTTTCAGGCCTAGACCCTTCATCAGAGAGGGGGATGGGGAGAGGGTTCTGAAATAAATAGGGAGAGAAGGGGAAGCGGACCGAAGATGGAGAGAAAAGAAGATAGGTGGAGAGGAGAGTATAGGTGGGGAGGTAGGGAGGGTTCTGTATCATCAGTTGAAGTCATGAAACTTGATAGACTGGTTTCACAATCCTTTTAATTTTCTGAAGATACCTCTTTTGTCTGCACAGCAATGATCAGTCTCTAGTTAATTAGTTCCTTGTTTGGACTCAGAGTCTTCCCTGTCTCTGTGTTTTAAAATAATTTCTTCAGCATTTCCGAATGTAGTTTTTCTGCTTTTTCAATGAAAAATTGGAGAGAGCAGTTTTACAGAGAAAGAGGGGAGAAAGATAGATGCAGCACAACTTCTGGACACCTCCTTGCTTCTTTTTGTTTCATTTCCTTCACAGAGCCCATTACGCTGCACTCCAACCAGTCAAAGGATTGTTCTTATGCTGAGCACTCCTGATCCCACAACCAAAGGTTTCAGTCATTTGGACTCACTGTCCTCAAAAAAAGGATACTGTCTTATGTGCATCAGCTAGTTTCATTTAATTTTGCTGCAAACATCTCCTTTTACTTTTACCCTTTTTTAAAGCAGTGCCCAATTTTTGCATTTTGAATACATCATCCAAAAATTTATTTGATTGACCGCCATTAATGAGGGATTTTCAGGTAGTATATCATGTTTGTTAAAAAGCAGCAGATCAGATATGATACAGCAGTTAATTAGACAAATGGATGATTCACTGATACTAGAGGATGAACAGATAGCTTACTCAGAGTGAACTAACATTTCTGAAGAAGGTCACTGGACCTGAAATATTAACTCTGCTTTCTCTCCACAGATGCTGCCAGACCTGCTGAGTTTTTCCAGCAATTTCTGTTTTTGTTACACAAAGTATGTTGATCTCATTAATATTGTTAAGGCACCATCCTGCTATTTAGCTGAAGCATTGAGGACTGCCCGCAGATGAGCTCCTTATATCTTCGGGTCCATCTTCTATCAAAGGAAGGCAGCTGTCTGATGAGAACTGTCCCTTTCAAGGATTCCCCTCTGATTCTAAGCACTTGTTGATATACCCTAAATTTGGGCCTGGCAATCTATGTTTTATCGCTTATTTGAAAACTCTTTATCCACAATCTCTGGGCACTTTGCACAAGGTCAGAATAATACTTGTTATTCCCTTGCCTGCCTTCACCTAAAGGTTAATTTTCATTGGCAAATAAAACTTTTACTTTCCTAAACATTGCTTTAATAATAGTGTTCCTATGGTGCCAGATAATTATATGAAGCTAACTTGTCAAATATAATGGCCTCGGTGGTATTGTCACTGTTATTTTGTCCTTGTTCATTAGAAATTTTAACAGCAGTCACATTAGATCACATGTTAAACAGGCAATGTTATATTAAAAAAATCCAAAGGAATCCCAATTTCTAAAAATGGGAAGAAATTATTGCTATCCATGAACCAAATTGGGTGCAACTACAAGGCAGAATTTTCCAGATGTAGTTAAAGCTGAGCAAGAAAAATTGCAATTAAGTATTCCCAAAATGCAGTACATATGTCATGCATTGACAGCAAAAGGTCTTCACCTGGACCCCAGAAAGGATCAGTGCATAA
Source organism: Stegostoma tigrinum (assembly GCF_030684315.1). NCBI lineage: Eukaryota > Metazoa > Chordata > Chondrichthyes > Orectolobiformes > Stegostomatidae > Stegostoma > Stegostoma tigrinum. The sequence goes on from NC_081362.1 coordinate 41,366,052, forward strand.
TCAACAGATGAAAAAGCTTAAAACAATTTATTGGATGAATCAACTGCTTAATGCAATCCTTGCCTTTTTGTCTTTGAAATGCGATTATTATTGTATTGCATTGGTATTGAGACATGGAATAAGAAGCAGCACTCACTAAAGCCAAGTAACTAGGACTGAAACATCAATGCTGAAATACAAAGTCACCTTATAGTATGATATCAGTAGGCAGCGCTTGGAACATCCCAAATACAGCAAGGCTAACCAGTTTTATTTGCATCGACTGTGTTAACAACATAATGATTTGCTTATGTTGAGGAAGTGTATCTGGCCATTGTCTTTGTTTATGAACATTTTCATCAATACCGACTTGGAAGAGACAGTCATGTTGTTTGCAGAGATGGTCTACTCAGGTCCAGTTCATTCAGTCGTGTTGCTAGTGTTTCTCTTGCTAGTGGTATGTTGATCAATCTGAATAGGGCAGTAACGTCAAAGGACAGGTCTTGTCCTAGTCTATTCTTATATCTTTGAGGGTTTTGAGGAACTCCTGGGCTGCGTGGGTTGAGTTGTTAACAAGGTGCTTTAGTCTTCGTTGTAATTCCTCGGTTAACCTGTGAGTTGGTGTGCCTGGGAGAGAGAATATGGGTCTGAAGAGTACTTCCGGTTTGTGTACCTTTGGGAGGCTGTAGAATCCATAGAACTGGACCCAAATAACACCACCTCCACAGACAACATGTTGAAATTATGCCTCATGACCCACTTTACCTTTAATGGCCAAACCTATGAACAAATCAATGGGACACCTACGGGGTCACACATCTCTGGACTAATAGCAGAAGCAGTGATGCAGAGACTCAAAAGCATGGCTCTTCTGCAGATGCAACCCAAACTAAGGATCCAATACGAGGTCAACACTTTTGTCATCATCAAACTGACTAAACTAGAAGAAACACAGCAACTTATAAACAACATTTTCAACAGCGTCAAATTCACCAGAGAAGAAGACCAAACAGCTCCCATTCCTGAATGTGATTGTAGAATGCAGGGCCAATGGGGAATTTCTGTATAGTATAAAAGTATACAGAAAGGCCCCACAGCTGAGGCTGAACCAAACTATTAACTTTGCAGTCATACAGAGCCGAGCTTATGACCAAATAACCACTCAATTGTCTGAATCTACTCAGTAATATAGCCTCAAAGTGCCCTTTCTGTAGCTCATCTCCTCCTGAAATTCTCCATCATGCTGATAATATTTCCACATTTGACAAAATCAGGGGTCATCCTCCAGCTTTCCTTCTACCACCCTGGAACAAACTCTGCTATGTCCTATTTCACACTTGTGTTCATCCATTGACCCTGTGCTTGTTGGTATATATTAGCTCCCAATCACTAATACAAGATTAACTGGTGCTTAGGTCCTATAAAATATATCAACTACTACCTCCATTGATAATGGGAACTGCAGATGCTGGAGAATCCAAGATAATAAAATGTGAGGCTGGATGAACACAGCAGGCCAAGCAGCATCTCAGGAGCACAAAAGCTGACGTTTCGGGCCTAGACCCTTCATCAGAGAGCTCTCTGATGAAGGGTCTAGGCCCGAAACGTCAGCTTTTGTGCTCCTGAGATGCTGCTTGGCCTGCTGTGTTCATCCAGCCTCACATTTTATTATCTACTACCTCCATTGTGTCACCCGACTCACCTATGCTTCTACCTGTCTGCATCTGAAATTCTCACCAATGCCTTTTTGATCTTCAGAATTCCAATGCTGTCTGGCCAGGCTACCATCCTCCATAAAATTCACATCACCAAAACTCTGCTGCCCATGCTTCAATCCTCACCAAGATCTTTGTACCATTATCCCCATTTTCTGTGATGTGCATCGGCTCCCAAACCCTCGACGTCTTTTATGCATTTTCGTTCCATTTGCTGCCCCATCGATGGTTATGCCTTCTGATGTCCAGGCCTCCCTCAATTGAATTTCATCCTAAATCACTCAACATTTCTACTTCATTATCCCCCTGATACCCTCAAGAACTGCCTCATCAAATAAGGTTTTGCTAACCCTCTTAATGTTTCAATCTTTAGCTCAGCATTCACTTTTGCCTTTTACTCCAATAGGACATTCCTCCTATGTTAAAGACACTGTATATTTACAGATTCCAAAGTGATGTATTTGGATCATGATAATTTCAAGTACATACACTTACACATTAACTAAGCCAGGTTACTTTCGAATGGCAGTGGGCCAGACAAGGTTCATTGTTTATAAAAATCTGAAGGTCCGTGGACCTTGACATGAACCTGAAATGGGGCATAACAATGTATAACAAGAACATTGAACTGCATAACCAGAGATTCAATTCTTCTCCTATTGTGGCATGTTGCAAAGTTGAGTAGTGTGTTTGTGGATTGGAAGGCAGGACTTTAGAATTTAGTGTTAAGTAAAATATTGGTGTTTATGAAATGGGAGGGGCGAAAGCAGTGCTCCTTTAAATGATTGTGTGCTTTTCTATGCTTAGACACTCATAAAAAGGTTGTCTGTTGGCAGCAGCTTGTGGGTTTGCTGGTGCACAGAGCACATGAATTGAAACATTTATATCAAAAGGCCATACAGTCAGCACACCAAGCAGCAGTTCTATTTTGTTATCACGACAACTGGTTTTGAATTTAGCCAACTAAATTGAACCAGGCACCCAGACACCAAGCCTCAATTAAATTTAAATCTGTTGGTTTTGACAACATAGGACCAATCCTATTGTAAGGAATATTAAGTTATCATCAGTGGTATAAAAGAAGGGACAGTTGGGCAAAGACAGGAGAGCGAACTGCCATCTGTAAGATTTAACAGCTCTCAGCTCTTTAGAGAGAATTGTTAGCTCTTCTCTAAGTTTTAGAGAAAGCACCATCTAAATCAAAGGTACCCACTGCACAACTAGTCAATATTCCTGATGGAAGAATTTGACAGAGAAGGTGTTCCTGACAGAACATTTGATGCAGAAGGCATAGAACACATTGGAAGACACGCAACCTGGCTGTAATTTCAAGAGACCAAATTTTATTTTTATTATTTATGTTTTATATATGTAGGAGTTATATTTACTGGAACAGCATACCATTACAATCTTGCTTTATTCAGGAATAATTAGCAGTTAGTAGGGGTTTATTCAGTCTGTTAATAATTAAATTAGTTTGTTCAATTAGAGTTAGATAAATAAATTGTTACTTGTTGATAGTAAAGTCAGGGGTTTATTTTACTTAACCACCAGAAGCTGCTTACAAAAAGGGATTACACACCTTCTCACACTCCTTTTAACAAATTATAGGGCGAGGCGCTGCTCTCTGGGTGTTTCACTTTTAGTTATTGGGGGAGGGGGTCAACCTCTACTTATAACAGACACAATCTGAATATTGTACTCAATTTTGTCTCTTTCATGTTGGAACATATCTATGCCGAGCAAAAAATTTGGAGTAAGTTCACCAGTTTGACATTTAATGCTTAGGACACCAACATGTTTCACTGGAGGAACATAGACTTGGAATGATGTGACAGAGGTCTTCAAAATTATGTAATTATGAAAGAAAAAAAAATCTAAGGGACACCATTACTTAAGAAAAAAGTAGAGGCAAGACCTACACTTGGCAATACTTTTAAACACTGACTCCTGGCACAGTTTGCCATGGACTGTGGTGATTGTAGATAGATTTGCGACAGGTTTATAAAATGAAACAAGGTTATCTTCTATGAGTAGAAGAAATCTTGCATGATATAAGATAGTTAGGTCTCATTGTGATTTCCATTATCATTAAGATAGTCATATAGAACTTGTCTGATTGTTTTCAGAGATCAGAGAGGAATATTTAGAAATAAATTATATCTCTCCAACGAGATTATGGGTTGAATGCTAATGCACACATGCTGTACTCAATGTCTGGATGGGACATACTACATGGTCTTTCCTTGTCCCTCTGTTTCATATGTTTGTAAACAGTGATAGCTAATTATACCATGATAACATTTATCGATACATTATAATGAGATGTTCAGGCTGTCAAAGCTATTAAGGCAAGAAGTTGTCATTCACTTTTTTAACTTCATTGGCAAAAAGCAACATTCAAACTGACTGAGCAACTTAATATCAAACATCTCAAATATACAAACCACTGTTGTGCACTGAGCACAGCTTGAATTCTTGTCTACCCACTTAAACAAATTGGTATCCCAGCCAAATCACACCGATGCCAAGTACTTTCTTGTGACAGCATGTATTATATTTCAGCTGAGTTTTCAACAAAAGACAAGAGGATTGGTTTATAAATATGGTACAGAACCACACATAGCAACTCAAATAAACTAAAATAGAGTAAGAATGATGAAGAATGGAAAAGCATCGGGACAGGTGGATTTGATATGTGTACCAGTTACAAACCTATTTTATTTATTGGTGAAGCCATAGAGGCAGTCACTTTGGTTTCTCTGAATCGCTGTGATGTGACCATTGTTATGAAATACAAATATATTAAAGATATACAGCATATGTTGGGTAAGATGCCAGAGAGTTGTTGAAACCCAAAATCCCACATGAGAAGTTTCATAAAAGAAAAATCTGGGCAAGAAAATGTTAATATTAATTGCTTCACTAAGAATTAAACTGTCAGAAATTTTATTACAAATAAAATATTTCAATTTTCTTATTTGGTATGTTATGAAACATGTCTTGGATAGGTGGGACTTGAGCCCATACTTTTTCCCAGAGCTTGGGATAATACCACAAGACCTGACAGACTTGACCAAATGATCAAACAAGAATGATTTGGAAACTTGGCATTGGTGTGGTTTGGCTGGGATACCAGTCTGTTTAAGTAGGTGGACAAGAATCTGAGCTGTGCGCAGTGGACAACAGTGGTTTCATAGTTTTGTAGAACAGGATATAGCCTATTAATTTTAACCTTCACATTGTTTATATGATGAAGTGCTCCATCTGAACTAAAAATTGGTAAATATTGGCTCTATGGTTGAAAGCATAAAATGTAAATATTGAAGCATTGGTCACCGCAGTTAGTCAATTTACAGGATAAATATTTATGAGTTTTTCTAATGAAAGCTGTCTGTTTGTACCATGGTGGAAAACAGGATAAAGTCTAATGACTAGTTAATCAGGAAATGTTTAATTCTGCTACCTGTTATTAACCATTGTCTTGATTCTCTTGCAAACTAGGAAGAAGTAACTTTGAAAAAAGAACATGCTTATTCATAGTCATCTGGACTCTTCATGACTCCATATCTAATAGAAAATCTAAAATGCTTAGGATGAAAGTAGGAGCAATACAACAATATGGTCGTCTAAAATACATCGACCCAGTCTCAGAATCAGACATACCCATCAAAGCATCTCTAGATTTTATTGGGATAACTGGTGTAGTGATGTCCATTCCAGAAGCAAAACAACCAGCCATACATTTTGATGCTGTTAAAGTACAGAAGTTGACACTATCAAAGAAAATAAACTTTGAAAGAGAAAAACATGACATTCCTGCCAAGGATGCCTCAAATAAAGTAAGATGAAATTTTTTTCATATCCTGACTTATTAACATTACTGCCTTCCATTGCCCTCAAAATGTTTGCTCTACAAGTTCACCTTATTAAAGATGCACAATTAAAAAAGAAAGGCTGCCAGATTCTTACCTTTTGAGCACTTTTTAAGACTTTTT